>NC_056750.1:164907612-165180112 GCF_019279795.1 Protopterus annectens | reverse complement strand
GGGTAGGTCAGTTAGGGTTAGGGCACGGGTGAGGTGAGTGTGCGATAGTGACGGACCTTGGGGTTAGGGTTTGAGTTAAGGTAAGTGGATAGTTAGTAGTTTGTGTATAGTTTAGTGTAGGGTTAGGTGTAAGATTTTAGGTGTATGTGTGTGGATTGCTGTTTGTTTGGTGTGCTTGTGTTGTGTGTATGTGTTTTGGAATAGCAAATTTTTTCTCTAGGAAAAAATTTGCTGTTCTGTATGTTCGATGTTTTCAGCTTTCGCTGAACAGGGTTTGATATTAGAACATTCAAAGTTTTGAAACTTCGATGTTCTAATATAGATCCGAATTCAGTACTAGGAGTTTGGAGTGAATTTACATACTATTCTCCAAGATACCAAAACTGGGCTAGGCAATACAGAATATACATTTCACAGGAAAATGTGCATTTAATTGAAAATCTTGATATGCACCCAATAACTATTTCAGATCATGAGCCAATAATAATTAAAAAAAAAAACACAGGGTAATGAAATAAAAATGAGACACTGGCACTTTCCCACCTATCTGTTGAAAAGAGAGGAATTCAAGGAATGGGCAGTGGAAATTATTCAGGAGCTATTAGAAAAGGTAGACATTTCTTCTGAAAATATAGCTAGGGAGTGGGATAAAATTAAAGTGGAATTCAAAAACAGGGTGGAAATTAAAAAAAAGGGAGATATGGTTAAGAAGTAACAAGAATTACTTAGAGGTTCTAACAAGTGTTAAAGTACTGCAAAGTAGGGTGAATCTCACAGAACAAGAGGAGCAACTGCAGAATGCTAAACAGAAAATAAGGGATTACCTTGATAATATGCATGAATTTAAAAAGATTGCTGTTAAGCAACTGATTTTTGATAATAACCCTAGAGCACAAAAACTTTTAGCACAACGACTCAGGCAACAGAAAATAGAAAGGGCTGTCACCAAGCTTAGGGGGCTTATAACAATGAAGATAAGAGAATCTGTAGAAGTATTGGAAATACTTCAAAAATTCTATGAAAGTCTGTATAAAGCAAAGAAATATGGAAATCAAGAAAATGTACAAATGGAAATGTTTATGGAAGAACTAGAGGTAGCGGAGGCTCAATTACTAACAGTTAGGATAACAGGAGATGAGATAAAAATGGTGACAGGTTCATAGGTTAATAGGATGATACTAGGGTATTGGCTCGGAGGCCCTTATAAGCCTAGCCAAGAATTTCGCCCATGTTCTCTCAAAGTCAGCACCTGTTTACCGTGTCCAGCAGGGACACAGGTGGGTTCCCAGGGGTATACTTTCTGTTTCCTATCCAGTCATCCAGGCTCCTCTTAAAGAGGGTTAGAGGGGTACTCTGCTTGACATGGAGAGGAAGTCTATTCCACAGATGGGGAGTTTTTGGGGCACAAATCCATCCCGTCAACAAGTTCTATTAATGTCACAGATCAGGTTAAGGCCTTGTGTGCGGGTTGCGCAAGTGGAGTTTGTCTTACAGATATGCAGCAACTCCATCAAGGCTAGGTCTGAAATGGCCTTGTACGCCAGACACAGGTCACATCTGAGCAGTCTGTATGAGACTGAGTATAAGGACAGGGCTTTTGGCCTATCTGTATAGGGTAGGTGTTTGAGACCCTGGATTTTCCTGGTCAGGAATCTCTGTGGTCTCTCCAACTGCTGCATGTGCTTGGCAAGGTGCATGCCGAAGGAAGCATTGTACTCGATAATGGGTCTGATAAGGGAAGAGTACAGGGATGTTATGACCTCCTTGTTCCTGGATGAAATAACCTTATTTATTAGGTGGGCCATGTAGAAAGCCTTCCGTACAATGGAGGCAACGTGGTGGTCAAAAGTCAGGTTGCTATCCACCTGGGTGCCCAAGTCCCTCATGTCTGACTGCATGCTTAGTATGTTGTTATTAATGTGATAATTAATGGGGATGACATTTTCTCCAAAGGGTATAATGACGCATTTCTTGGCAATCAGTTTGAGGCCATGCTTCTGGCACCAGTCATTAGTTTGGGTAAGGCCCTCTTGGAAGATGTTCACATCACTAGAGGAATTTAAGACAGCACCCAGCTTGCAGTCATCTACAAACTTGGTCAGCCACAGACCACTGGTTTTAATTTGCACCTCAGAAAGGTATATCCCAAACAGTAGAGGCCCCAAGACCGATCCTTGGGGTACACTACTCATTACGGGGTCTACTACTAGAGGTGGCTCCACTTACTTTGACTGAGTGGGTTCTATCAGTGAGCTAGTTAGCTACCCATCTGGTAACATACGGGTTGATGCCTAGCTGGGAGGGTTTATCTATTATGCCAGAGTGGGGAATAGTGTCAAAAGCTTTGGCTAGGTCAAGGTAGGTGGTGTGCACCGTCTTCCACTCGTCCATGGCTTTGGTGACTGTTTCAAAGAAGTCGACCAAGTTTACCAGGCATGATCTCCCTTTGACAAAACCAAACTGTGTGGGGTCAAGTGTTTGGAGGTTGCCAATGTCCTTGTTTATAAGGTCCATGATAATGAGTTCCATGGCCTTGCAGAGCAGGCTAGTTAGGCTGATGGGCCTATTATTGCCTGGGTCAGTGGACACTCCACCTTTGTGTAGAGGGATGACAGTGGCTGTCCTCCATTCAGCTGGGATGAAGCCGGAGCTCAGGCTTTGGTTGAATAGGGTGTCTAATGGAGCTGAGAGCTCATGCCCGAGTTTATGTAGGATACAGCCAGGGATGTTATCGGGTCCCATGGAGACTGTATTTTTTGCCTTTGAGAGGGGATTAAGGATCTGCTCCCTGGTGATGTGGGGAAGGGGCAGATGCTGTGGATGTCCTTGTTTACTGATTCGGGGGACAGGGGGGTGAAGTTTTCATTGAACCTGTCTGCCGGCAGGTTGGCTTCATCTATGGCATTTAATGTATGTGGTGTTATTGACCACCAGTTCAGACCAGATTTGGGAGTTGCCTTTGAGATTGCAGACATATGTGAAGAAGGCCTTGTGATTGTCCTTGGTGGATGTGGCCAGTTTGGACTCGAAGTTAGCCTTAGAGGATTTCACCAGTGACCTTATTTGCTTGTTCAGACAAAGGAGAGATTGCTTCCACCTTGGCACCTGCTCCTTCTTGGCCATGGACAACAGTTTTGTCTTCTATTATAGAGTTTGTTTATTGCTGCTGTCCACCACACAGGTTTACTCTTCCTTGAGGAAGATGATTTGGTCCTGTCAGCTATTGC
Source organism: Protopterus annectens (assembly GCF_019279795.1). Lineage (NCBI taxonomy): Eukaryota > Metazoa > Chordata > Ceratodontiformes > Protopteridae > Protopterus > Protopterus annectens. The sequence continues at coordinate 165,176,885 of NC_056750.1, read as the reverse complement.
TGAGTCCATACAGCTTTGTAGGTGTTCATATAGTTTTTTGGTGTAGGCTTGGACATTAGTGCTAGTTCCAACTGAAGGGACGGTGGCTATGAAGCTGCTTATACCTGCTCTGAGGAGATTGTAGTCAGCTTTGGAAAAGGTTTTTTTTGTTTGACCCTGACCGGGGGGGGGGGTGTCAGGGGATATGGTGACTTCAAAAGTGATTGCTTTATGGTTGGATATTACCAAGGAGGATGACACTGTAAGAGTGCTACACTGGCTACTCATGTTGGTTAGGACCAGGTCCAGGATATTTTCCCCTCTCATAGAGGTGTCGACCAGCTGATCCAATGCATTGGCATTGACGAAGTCAAGAAATCTCTGGGCATTCATGTTTGGGCTAGAATAGGTCTTCCACTCTATGGTTGGGCAGTTAAAGTCACTCAGGATCAGGGTAGAGGGTTGAATCTTGATGGATTCAAGTAAGTCCAGATAGGTAAAGTGGGCATCCTGAGTCATGGTTGGGGGTCTGTAGCTAGCTATAAGTTGAATAGGTGTTTTGTCAACAGTTAACTGCACTTGGAGTGTCTCCCATACATCATACCACTTGACCAGCCTGGGAAACGTCCCCAGGAAGACAGTATTCTTGTGGAGGTTTGGAAGCTAGGAGGGAAAAACTGATAAAGATCTCGAAGGTTTTGTTTAACAGTATTTTAAGAGAAGAAGAAATACCAACATCCTGGAAGAAAGTGGTAGTAGCTGTAATAACTAAAGAGGGTAAAGATCCATCAGATCCAGCATCAAACAGGCCCATTTCAATACTAAATCATGATTATAAAGTGTTTACATCAATAATGGCAAAAAGAATGGCAAAAGTGATGCCAAAATTGATAGATATGGATCAATGTGGTTTTGAGGATGGGAGGCAAACATTTGGCAACATTAACAGAACAGTGATGATCCAAAGGGAAGAAGAATGTAAGAAAATACCACTGTTGTTGGTAGGTCTTGATGCAGGGAAAGCATTTGATAGAGTGAGCTGGGAATTTATGAGCAGAGCAACGGAAGCATATGCAGTCCCTGAAAAAATTATAAAGTCAATTAGGAGGATATATGAGGGATCGAAGAGGAAAATTAAAGTGGGTGGGTCCTCTCTGATAATCTCTGCTTGAGCACAGGAACTAGGCAGGGGGTGTCCTCTCTCCCCTTTGTTGTTTGCATTATATTTAGAAACACCTGCAAAGAAAATAAGGGGCTTCGAAATTCAAGGATATAGTTGGTATGGTAGTCAAGAGAATCTGGCTCTATTGGCAGATGACATTATTTTATACCTGACAAAACCAGAAAGGGACATTACTGTGCTGTGGAACATACTGAGACAATTTCAAACCTTTTCGAGATACAAAATTAATGAAGCCAAAACAAAAGCAATAACAGTAAATTATGTACCCACATATGAATTGGTTCAGCAATATCCATACTTATGGGGACATGATAAAATGAAGTATTTAGGAGTATAGATTAAAAAAGATACTTATGTGACAGCTAAGGATAAGTGGAAAAGAACAAACCAAAGATAATACAAAAATTGATAAAATGGAAGCTCTGTTATATGGATACGGATAGTAAGATGCAAGCAGTTAAAATGTTTGTGGTCCCTTTAGTCTTATATACAGGTCAGGCATACTTTTATCAACCAGAGGAGAAGTTGTGGAGAGTAATTAATAAACAGTTGAAGGATTTATTCTAGGAGGGGAAGATGGCAAGAGTCAAGTGGGATAAGCGTATTCTTCCAATAGAACAGGGCGGATTGGGATTACCCAATTTGAAGGGGTATTTCAAAGCAACACAGTTAAGGCTCCTATATATATATATATATATGTATATATATATATATATATATATATATATATATATATATATATATATATATATATATAAATGGGGGGAGGTCATGTAACAGGGGGACACTGGGATTTTGGAAGTAAACTTTTAAGGAGAACAACAATAATCATACAGAATATTATACTTATAATAAGATATTATAAGAACTAAGCCAATACAGGAATGGGGAAAAGAGATTCTTCTGATAGAGGTGACTGCAATTAGGGATAAAGACAATAGGCAAGATGGAGCAGGAGTATATTGGAGAAACCTGGCAAAGGAACCAAGGTATTTGGAGCAAATAACTAGACAGGGAAAGGTAATAGAATGAGAAGATGCTAAGAACCTATATGGACTGCAGATTAGAGATTGCCTTCTATATCAAGGACTGATATCAGAGTACAGGCAAAGAGAAAGAAATAGGGGGGGGTCATAAAAGAAAAACCAGCACTGGTAGAGTTTTTAGTAGAATCTAGAACAGAAGTGGCCGTTAAGAAAGGAATAATTAGTAGAGCATATAAAATATTACATGATAACTATAAGCATCTATCAGAAGAGATTAGGAAGAATTGGGAAGACAGACTGGATAAGCAATTCACAAAGAAACAATGGGGAGATATATGCACGTCTTCCAAATATGCAACAAAATCTAGAAGATTTAAAATCTTTGTCTGGAAGTATTTACATGGATATTTTTATACCCCAAGCAGGCTCCAAAGAATCTTTCCTCAGATAGACAGCAAATGTTGGAGATGTGATGGGGAAGAAACAGGTAACTGGGAACAAATTTTCTGGGAGTGTAATGAGTTGACTGACTTTAAATATTCCCTGCAGACTGCTCTGCTGCAGATGCTGGGTGAGCAAACTGGAGTGACTTGGGAAATTATTTTTTTGATCTATGATACAGAGTTGGAATTGCCTAGACATAGTAAGGCCTTGCTGAGTCCAATTATGATGGCTGCTGAAAAAGCAATAACTAGAAAATGGAAATCAAGTCTAAACCAACTTCCCTAGAAGTAACAAAGATAGTAACAAAGATAAAACAACTGGATCTGGGATCTTTAGAAAAGGGTAGGTGTAAATTACACAGGAAAAATGATAAATGTGGGACCACTATATGCGGAGGAGAACAATGTTTAATAGAAGGCAGGATCTGAATGAGCTATGTAGTGGTTGACTGACAATGACTGTATATATATTAAAAGTGCTGTATAATGTTTGGATCTACAATTGTGTTGGCATGGTTTGTAAGGTATGTTTGCAACTGAGATTGTGCCACCATGATTTATTTTCATTTATATAAATGTAAAATTGTCTAATTTAAAAAAAAAAAACTAAAGTTCTGGTTATAAGTGACATAGTAATCGTGAGACACACAGATATCCCCCTCACCAGGTTGAACAAGGAGCAAGTCATGGCCAGCTGCCTGTCAGGTGCCAGGATCCATCAAATTACACACACACTCAAGTTGCTCAGCATCAATTACTGTTATGACTCTGTCATAGTACATTGTTGGTGTGAATGACTTAAGATGTACCTCTCTGGACTACATGAAGAGAGACATGACCAAACTCTCAGATTATATGTCCCTAGCCCTAAGCAGCATTCTACCTTCACATAGGATGATGCCACAATACAGACGAAAAATAAACAATTTCAATAATTAGCTTAGCTTCTGATGTCACTCTGGGGGGATCCAGTGTCTGCCTGCCTGGGAAGGCATGGTCGACAGTCCACACTGCTTTGCTAGAGATGGCCTTCACCTGTCTCCTCAAGGCTTACGGATACTGGCAAAGACACTTTCCTCCCCCATACTGCCTTTTTTTTTAGGAAATGTCCAAACAACAAAACTCCTGACATAAAGACAAACTCAAGCTCATGCTGCTTAATCCTAGGAGCTTAAACAGTAAACTGCACTCCCTGGAAGCAGTCCTCACCTTGGAAGATGCTGACGTTTGTGCAGTCACAGAGACTTGGTTTAAGGCCGTTGAGAACACCCCAGCCATACAAGGCTACAATGCCTTTCACATGTTCAGACCCCAAAACGAGCATGAAAGAACCAAAGGTAGAGATGTATTCATTTTCATTAAATCCAAATACACCTTGAGACTGGTGAAACAGTACGACTCTTTTGAGCTACTCCAGGTCCAGTTAACTATAGGAAAAATGGCCTTCCACATCATCGCTAGCTACAGGTGCCCCACCATGAACCAGGAGAAGCACACCACCTAGTTGGAGTCACAGCATACAGCCAAACACCTTGGCCATTGGAGATTTCAACTATCCTTTCATTGATTGTGCAACTTACATGAGCACAAACATGACCACTAAGAGGTTCCTGGAGTTTGGTAATTCAAATACCCTGAACAGTTGGTTTGCACCCCCCCAGAAGGGGCTCAAATGTCCTAGACATAGTGCTCACCAATGTGCGGGGGGGGGGTCACTGCACTATCCCCTGTGTGCTACCCTCCCTGGTAATGTCAGACTATAAATCTGTCTCATTTGAAGTAAAGATCAAACCTCACACCCCCACAGGAGTAAAAAAACTGAAAATTTCTCCAAAGCACACTATTGCCTACTAAGTGATGGTATAAAAAGTTTCAAGGCCCCTTCCAACATAGACAAAGTACAGTTGTGTACCTACCATAAATGTAGATGTTCGAGTGTATTCACTGTTGCAGTCATTACTCTTGGGTTATTATGCTGGCAGGCCACCCTCAGTCGGCCAGAATTCCAAAGTCTAGGTCTGGCGTCGGTTGCTGTCACCTCTTCCCTGACGTCAGTGCGCCAGGGGTATAAAAGATGCAGCCGACGCCATTTTCTTCAGTTTTTCTTGTCCCAGATGTCAGGTGCCCCAAATAGGTAGGCTGAAAAATATACCAATAAGAAATGCATGCACAAAAATAACATTTCCTTCATCTACAAGCAAATACACCAAAAAGGTTGTATAGGATAGAGAAGCGCAGATAAGTCCCATCAAAGAGAAGGGTGATGGAGGGTGGGTAACCTGGACTGCAACAGTGAATACACTCGAACATCTACATTTATGGTAGGTACACAACTGTACTATGTTCATCATGTTTCACTGTTGCAGTCATTACTCTTGGGTAGAATCCCAAAGCTGAGGTTGGGTGGCTGGGCTAAATAGGATTAGGAGAGGCTATGAGGCCCTGCAGAACTGCAGTGGCGAAGCCTGCTCTGGACTTAGAGTAGAGAGGCAAGTGGTAGTGCTTTGTATAGGTGTGCACTGAACTCCAAGTTGCAGCCTCTAAGATATCTTTGGTTGGTACTCCTCTGAGGAAGGCTGCTGAAGTGGCTGCTGCTCTGGTGGAATGAGGCCTAATGCCCTTTGGCACTGATTTGCCATGTTGAAAATAGCAGAAACGGATGCAATGGCCTATCCATTTAGAAATAGTCTGTTTTGAGATAGCCTTTCCTTGTGATCCTGCAGCATATGACACTAAAAGTTGCTCAGTCTTTCTGAAAGCTTTAGTTCTATCCAAGGAGAAGCGCAACTGCCTGTGTATGTCCAAAGAATGCAGAATTTTCTCACTTTTGTTCTGTGGATTTGGGTAAAAGGTAGGCAAGTGAATGGTTTGGTTGAGGGCCACACTGGACACCACCTTAGGCATAAATGTAGGGTTTGTCCTCAGAGAAACCCTGTCTGGATGAAAAAAGATGAAAGGTTCCACAGCCATGAGTGCTTGTAACTCCGAGACTCGCCTTGCAGAGGTTATTGCTAGGAGCAGAGCTGTTTTCCAGGATAAGAATTTTATATCTGCTGTTGATGCTGGCTCGAAAGGAGGCAGTATGAGTTTTTCCAAAACATAACTGAGGTCCCAGGCCGGAATTGGTGCTCTCCCTGGAGGCCTAATGTTTTTGGCCCCTCTGAGGTACTGCCTTATTAAAGGATGAGAAAAGATAGGTGGTTCCATATTGTAATGTGCTGAAATGGCAGAGGCATGAATCTTAATTGATGAGAAAGAAAGGCCTTTGTTCAGCATCTCAGTTAAGTATTGTAAAATCTGAGGAATATTTGCTACAGACGTGTCAATGCCTTGTTCCTGGTTCCAAGCACAGAATCTCTTCCATTTTTCTGCATAAGATTTTCTGGTACTGGGCCTCCTGGCCTCCAAAATAACATCCATAACAGCTTTTGAGAGAGGAGTGTTCTGAATGGTTACATTATATGCCATGCTGCCAGATTTAAGGTCCTGAGTTGGCTGTGCAGGATCTGATTGTTTTGTTGGGTCAGCAAGTGAGAAGTCTGAGGCAATATCCATGCTGGACCTTGAGACAAACTCTTTAGTATTGGGTACCAGTGCTGGCGTGGCCAGTCTGGTGCAATCAGTATCATTTTTGGCTTCTCTTGTCTGACCTTTAGGAGTACTCTGGGAAGGAGAGGCAGTGGGGGAAAAGCATATACTGTTAGATTTTTCCAACTGAATGATAGGGCATCCACTTTCCATGCTTGCATGTGATAAATCCTTGTGCAAAATCTCTGCAATTGACAGTTGTGAGGGGAGGCAAATAGAGCTATGTCTGGGCATCCCCATTTCCTTATTATCATGCTGAAGACTTGTGGATCCAGTTTCCATTCGTGGGGATCCATGAGGTTTCTGCTTAGTTCGTCTGCCAGAGTATTTGTTTTTCCTGGCAGGAATTGTGCTTGCAGGTGAACTTGAAAAGCCAATGCTGTGTCCCATACGGTCATTGCTTCTCTGCAGAGGGGGTAGGAATGTGTACCTCCCTGCTTCTTTATGTACCACATGACCGTAGTGTTGTCTGTCTTTATCAGTAACTGTCCTGGATGAAGCAGGTCCTTGAAAGCTGTCAGGGCATTTCGAACAGCTAGCATCTCTTTTTGATTGATGTGAAGATGCATCGGGTTTGCAGGCCATGTGCCCTGAATACATTTTCCTGCCATATGGGCCCCCCAGGCATAATCTGATGCATCCGTTGTCAGTGTCTGTCTGTTTGTCTGTGGGTAAACTGAATGGCAGACCCTTGTTGTGGTGACAGGCTTCTGCCCATAATCAAAACTCCTGTTGTAGGCAGGGAATGAGTGCAATTACTGTCTCCAGGCTGTGGCAATGCTGAGTCCAAACACTTTTCAGATACGATTGTAGTTTCCTCATATGCAGTCTGGCATACGGAATTAGTAGAATGCAGGATGCCATGAAACCCAAGGCCTGCAGGATTTTCCTTGCAGATAAGTGGGTTTTTGTTGCCAATTTCTTGAAGTAAGTAGTCAGTTGTTTTTGCTTGTCTGGCGTGAGATAAGCTATCTGGGTAGTTGTATTTAAGCTTGCACCCAGGAATATTATCTCTTGAGAGGGCATAGTTTTGATTTCTTTTTGCTTACTGTGTACCCTAGGCCAATTAGTAATCTTTTTACAAACGCCAGATGCTTTAGAAGAGTGTCTTTGTTCTCTGCTTGAATTACGCAGTCGTCCAGGTAGGAATATATTTGAATTCCTTGTTGTCTGCAAAACGCAATTACTGGTGCCAGGCATTTTGTGAAGACCCCTGGGCGCAGTAGATAAGCCAAAGGGCAGTGCAGAGAATTGGTAATGCATTGAGCCAGCTATGAATCTGAGGTATCTTCTGCAAGATTGTCTGATTGGGACATGCAGGTATGCCTCTTTTAGGTCCAAAGTTACGAGCCAAGCCCTCATGCCCAGCATGGGCAGTAGCTGCTGTAGAGTGAGAATCTTGAATTTTGGAACTTCCAGAAACGTATTTAGTATAGACAGGTCCAGAATTGGTCTCCAGGTTTTGTCCTTCCTGGGTACTAGGAAAAGTCTGGAGTAAAATCCTTGCCCCTGCTCTTGTTGTGGTACTTGCTGAATGGCCCCCATGTCCATGAGGGCTGTAATTTGCTTTTGTGCCTCTGCCCATTGATTGTGTGGCAGGTCTGGCATGCCCTTTGACCTTGGTAGAGTGTGAAAATGGAACCTGTAGCCTTGGGACACTATGTTCAGGACCCATTTGTCTTGGGTAACCATTTGTCAATTTGATGAAAAAAGTGCTAGTTTTCCCCCTAAGGGGGCTGTCAAAAGAAAACTGCTAGGAACTGGTAGAGGAAAGTCATTGGGACTGTTTCCTGTAAGGTTGTGATTAGTCTTCTCTGCTTTTGGAGGTAGGAGCACCCCATTGTTTAGACCTGTATGAGCCTTGGGGCTGAGATCTGCCTCTGGGACGCCTGTATATGCCTCTTTGTGGTCTGTCTGAGACTGGAAAGGACCAATTTTTAGAAGGCCAGTTCCTGCTAAACCTGGGTGGCTGTACCTGTAAGAAATCCTTGACTGTCTGCATGGATTTTGCTTTATCCAGCATTTTTTTTTCAACACCTCTTCTGCTTTAGTACCAACTTCGGTTCTGAAATTCGGATTTGAAAATCTCAGGAATTGACCGACCGGCACTTGCGAACTGCTTTTGCTTCGGGCACCGCGGGGCAAGAAAGACTGAAGAAAATGGCATCAGCTGCATCTTTTATACCCCTGGCACACTGACGTCAGGGAAGAGGCGACAGCAACCGACGCCGGACCTAGACTTTGGAATTCTGGCTGACTGAGGGTGGCCTGCCAGCAGGATAACCCAAGAGTAATGACTGCAACAGTGAAACACGATGAACATCGGTGACTCCTATGCACAGAAACATATATATATATATATATATATATATATATAGGTTTACTATCATAAATTCGAAACTCAGAATAAAACGTGTCTGAATTTTCGAATTTAAACATCGGAAATGAACATTTCCGTATGTCCCTAATGTCGAAAACAGCTGTGTATTGTCGAAAATGTCGCGAGCGACATTTCCGACAATACACAGCACTCCCACCTGCCCCGTAACTCCCTACCAAACTAGCCTAAACTCACAGTTATGCAGGGGGGCAAGCCCCCTGCACCCCCCTGTGGGGGGCTGTGCCTCCCACCCCCCCAACTTAATATTCCAACTCCGAGATCGCACTACAGTGAAGAAAGGGATGTATTTCCCAAACCGCACTGTACCGCGATCCCCTCACATGAGCGAACGTTATAATTGCGAATGCACAGTCCATTCACAATGATAACTTTCGCTCACATCACCTGCCGAACTATGAAGTATTCGAACATCTGTTGTTCGAATATTTCATAGCCGTGCAATTGCACATCGGCATTGTGACAGTAAACCATATACATATATATATATATATATATATATATATATATATATATATATATATATATATTATATTGCCCTATTATTAGTGGCCCTATATAGCCACTTAAACAAATGCACTGACTTGGCTGTACCTAACAAGAACAAAGCCAGGTCTTCCAGAAAAAACAAGCCAACCTGGTGAACTGTAAGTATAAATAAGTTATACAACAAAAGAAAGAAAATGATATTTAAGAACAGGAAGGAACTAACTCAGCAGAGTAAGAATACCCTCCACAGCTTGAAGAAGCAAATCAGATATCTTGTTAAGTCCTCTAAGGTTAGTTATGAGTCTAAATTAGCATCACTAGCTAAATACAATCATAAGGCATTCTTTAGCTATGTCCGAAACCTAAGAGGGCATGCCCAGCTGTGTGCCGAACTTACAGTGGACGGTCCACTCAAACTGAACCTGAGGAAATTGCCAACCTGCTAGCTGAGTGATTTGCTAATAACCTAACCCCCTTGTCCCCACCTGACATACTCCAAAGCATTCCTGGTACCAGTCCTCTACCTAGTATTTCTAAAGAACAGGTCATAACTGCAATCTTCAAGGCCAAAAACCCAGCCTCAATGGGACCAGATAACATCCCAGGCTGCTTACTAAACAATATAGAACAAGACATAGCAGAAACAATCGGCTCTCTGTTTAACCACAGTCTGAGAACTGGCTTTGTTCTGGCAGAGTCGAGAACAGCAACAGTAATCCCCTAGCACAAAGGGGGTCCATCAGCTGATTCTGGGAACTATCAACCCATAAGCCTAACCAGCCTTATCTGCAAGGCCATGGAAAGAATCATCATGGACCTTATCCACAAGAACCTAGGTGACCTTCAAACTTGTTTTTTTCAATGGTAGATCTTGTTTATTAAACCTGGTAGACTTCTTTGAGAATGTCACCAAAGAACTAGATGAGGGCAAAACAGTATATACTGCCTATCTTGATTTAGCTAAGACCTTTGACACAATCCCCCATTCAGGTATCATGGAGAAACTCTCCCAGCTGGAAATTAACCCATACATTACTAGATGGGTAGCCAATTGGCTCACTGGCAGAACACACACTGTCAAAGTTCGGGAGTCCACCTCCACCAGTTGACCAGTTACCAGTGGGGTACTACAAGGATCTGTGCTGGGCTCTCTACTGTTTGGAATATATTTCACTGAAGACTAGGCAAAGGCAGATAGCCTGTGGCTTACCAAGTTTTCAGATGACTGTAAACTGGGCGCAATCATAGAATCCCCCAACGATGTTAACATATTACAGAAAGGGCTGATGCAGACAAATGATTGCTGCCAAAATCACAAACTAAACCTTAATGCAAAAAATGCCTCATTACCCTCTTTGGCAAAGAAGTAGCTCCTGTTAATTATAATATAGATAGCACTGCTCTAAGCTCAAACTCAGTGATATGAGACTTGGGAACACAGGTTGATAGCAATCTAAACTTCGATCACCATGTGTCCATAGTGGTAAGAAAAACATTCTACATTGCACATCTCATAAATAAGGGAATTGCACCCAAGACCAGGGAGGTTATAGTTCTGCTGTACTCAACCCATATCAGATCATTAACAGAGTACAATCTCCCTTCTTTATGTACCTTACCAGACACCTACAGCAACTGGAGAGAACACAGAGGTTTCTTACCAAGACAATCCTGGGCCTCCAAAGCATGATATACATGGAAAGACTGAAAGCTCCTGTCACTGTACTCTGTATCATACAGGCTGCTGACAGGAGACCTGTGCCTGGTCTACAGAGCAGTCTCAGACCATGCCCTAATGGAAATGCTGCACATCCGCAAATCAAATGGGACAAGAATAACTTGCTCCAGGGATCTCAACCTAGCTTGTGATATTAAAAGAATCTGCTGGAGAGACAGATATATCTCCCAATTATTGCCACTCCTCTGGAATAAACTCCCACCCCATGTGAAGCAGAGCTCTTCAATGACCCTATTCAAGCGCAACATTGACAACTGGATGGGTGACTGTAAATTCATCCCAGGGATGTCCCTCATAGAGAGGGGCAGTTGGTGCTGATCACAGAACTGGTCTGCTAACAAATATGGCTGTTAACTATGGTCAATAAAGGTACTTGAGTTTTTACATAGCTAGGCTTGTATAGGCCCTAGGGCCATTAGCCTAGTAATCTCCTATGAACCTATGAACATAAACATGCTTCTTGTGTACTTACTGAAGAAATATAATATGGTCTACAGCTCCCATTAAACAGGGATGGAAAATTGGTTACACAGATTACAGTTATGATATTTTGCTTTGTACTTGCTATTCTGTGCACAGTATAATGGATGCATATGGGAACAGATTTTATGCAGGGGAGAGGAGATATTTCACTTTGCATTTTACAATCACATGGAAGCAAGATGTAGCATTTTAAAATTACTTCAGCAAAATAATATTTGGTATTGTATTGCTGAATATACAAAAGATGGGACAGAGACTGTTAGCAAATAGCAGTAACTCTGTCTGGAACTGTTACTCCAGGTCAAAGTAATCCCCACAATACTTGCATCTACTACAGCTGAAAAAGCAATGGCCAGTATTATCATACAGCTCAGTGAATCAAAACAGGTTCACAAGGTGCTTCATTTATTTCAGAGAATCAAGTTCTGCCTTCACATTCTCAGTGTTCCCAACCTTTCACTGTTTGATCAGAACTGCAGTGCTGGCAACATCTGGCAAATAAGACAAGGAAAAGCAAAAAAATAAATAAACAAATAAAATAAAACACAACTGCTAGACTTCCAAATTAGCAGCTGAGATACACTGTAACAAACATCACTGTGTGCAACCCTCCTTCCAAAACACTGTACTCACAGTCAACACATTACAGTCCAGAAAACTCTATACACTCAGGAATGTCACCAGTTGGCCAGTGCTACAAACCCCTACAATCCCCTGACAAAGCACAGATTTTCAGAAGCAGTGCTCTAGGACATCCACCTACTTATGGATACATTCACACTTTCAGTGCATCTATACATGCAGTATGGTGCAAACTCTCTCATCACATTGGAGATGCATAAACCATTTGCACATTCAAAACACAGCTCATCTCATACAACTATATGGAGGTCATGTATTTCAGCTAAGCAAACTCGAGTAGCTAGAAGTTATCAGACACTGTTTTTTTTTTTTTTAATTTAGTCTAATTCACTTATTTTCTGCTCCCAGACCCATAGGACCAAGTAATCTACACTCAAGATATTCTGATACAATTACATACTGTACACACTCAGCCATCCTATACTTGGCTCAGTATGTTTTGGGACCTGCTGATTATGCATTATATACCTTTATATCTTAATTATTAAACTGTTCATATTGCTAGCAGACAACATTTTACTTTTTTACATGTTCTTTCACTATACACAAATGCAGACTTTTTTTGTGTAGCCTCTGTAAAAAAATGTTGTCATCTGCACTGCTCCCATTCTCAGCAGCTACTGTGTGTCCACAACTTCCAGTTTCATGCTCAGCAGCATACCACAATCTTAATGTTGCTGAATGGATTTTCAGTAATGGCTTTTCCCAAAACAGGAAGGGCCCCCATACATATATAACATATACTGCTGTCGTTTGGGGAGAGTCCTGAGATACAGATTCAACATCAGTAAAAGGGTTTATTGGGGGTGCAAAACATCCCAGCTAGAGATGCATTCAATACCCTTATAAGAGAAAGTACAGTTGTGTAAGAAAACTTACAATAACAGTAGATGTTCTAATATACGACTGTTGGAGTGGAACCAAAGGAGTAAAGAAAGGCATAACTGTAGGAACTAAGAACCAAAGAGATAAAGTTATTCTGCGACCACAGGCAGGAGTCAGTAGAAACAAGTTTCAATTTTATTCAACAGTTTAGAGCTTTTGTCCAAGGAAAGGACTTCTTTAGAACTGAGTATAGCTTGGAAACGCACACAAATTTATAAAATGAAACAGTCGTGTGGTATTCATGGTAAATGTTAACAATATCCATTACAATTTTGAAACTTTCAATTTTTTAAGACGCTGTCTGACTTCAGTTCTTAGCTGCCAAGACCCATCCCTATGGTCAACTGGGATGTCTTCCAAGATGCAAAACAAATATCCATCTGTGTTGTATTCTAACATATATCTATAAACAGCAGCAGTCTCCTTCTTCTTGGTTATATCACATAAATGTTCATATATTCTTTTTCTAAAACTGCTTTTGGCTTTCCCTGACACAAAATGAAATACAGGTTTTACATTTAGCTGGGTAGATCACTCCTTTACTGCCACAGTTATAGAATGCTGTGGCTCTTATTGCTCACCACTTTCCTACATGTCAGTGGTTTTACCTTCAGCTACAAATCAAATTTACATTGATAGAAGTAGCCATATTTATAAATTCCTGCCTTTTCCTCAGAAATGTTTCCTTACATTTTTTTTTTCAACTTCTCTTTGATGTCATTTGCTATTTTGCATACAAAAACAGGTTTCTCATGTAATCTACTTCCTACTCCAGGAAAGTGAGAAAGGATCTTCCCACTGGTGTTTAAGATATGTTTAGTTGTCCATAAGTCTTAGTTATACTTCAGGACCATAGCCTTTCCAAAGTTCTTGTTAGTAAATGGTCCCAGGACGTTACTATTTTTCATATATTTTTGCTTGTCCAAGTAATGGGAAAAACTTTGTGCCCCACACCAGATAATTTCATCCCTTATCTTGTTTAACATTCATAAGGGATGACTTCTCTCCAGAAATATGTTAGTTAAAACTTCACGCACTGTCAAAAACATATCCAAACTCAATATCATCTTGGCCAGTCAACAATCTGTCCTTTGATTAGACTTTTTTTTTTATGTAGAATGGTTGCTTGAGTAATGGAGGTAGGAATTAGAGAATATTGACTTCCAGTATATGGTTGAAGTAAAAGTTTTAGTTGTTTTGTTCTTTGTAATAGTCGCATCTAAAAAGTTTCTTTGTTGGAAAAATAAGGGATAATTTTCAAAAAGGGTGTGGTAGTATCTAGATAGTTTCTCCTTGGTCCCCTTCCATAAGAAGCAAATGTCATCCAAGAATCTGGCGTAGGAAGTCCAGCAGTTGGCATATGTGGAGTTAAGATATATTTCTGCTCCCAGAACCATAGCACCATGTTACCATATATGGGAGCACAAGCTGCACCCATAGGCACACCCTATTTTTGCTAATTGAATTCCCTTCAAAGTAGAGGAAACTGTCTTAAGGGTAAGCTCCATAAATACCAGGACTAATCTAGTATCATTGGTGGAAAGAAATTCACTTCTACCACATCCTCCTTGAGCCATTTTAACCCCAGAGTGTGGGGAATGACATAAAACAAATCAATAACCTTGATGGTTATGAACATTAAGTGCTCTGTGTATAAACCATTTCTAGGTTTACCAAGGAAATCCCTTAAGTCTCTTGGTATACATGAGTACTGTTGGTAGAATTACTTCAGTTTTTGTCTACATAAGTTGCCAGTGGCAAGTTTTGGAGCCTTCTACTGGTATGATTGGCCTAAGTGGAAGGTCAGTTATGTTCTTATGTGTCTTTGGTATTACAAAAAATTATCAGAATTTTGGGGAGTTCTACTTTCAAAAAGTTATATGTTGGCACTGTTATTACTCCTTAATATAGAGAGTCAAGTAAAAATAAGTCAATGTTCCTACAGGTAATATTAATCTCATTGTGGGAGACTGCAAACTATTAGTCTGAGTTGTTAAGTATACTGAACATCCAAATGTTATAGCCCATAGTTGGCAGTACCCCTCCTTTGTTGGGTTACATCAATTGTATGGATCAGAAGTTAGCCAGTTCATTTAACAATTCATTTTCATCTTTATTGAGGCTATAACATCCACCTCCTACCCATATTTTCCCAACAATTAGCCAACCACATAAAACTCTTAAACAATGAACAATGCTTTTAAACTATGAACAGGGGTAGGGGGGAAGGCTGGCTACTGCAACAATGATCTATTGTTATGGTAAGTTCACGTACACAACTGTAGGATATTCGACATATTTATCAATGTTGCAGTAGCCTAAGCTATATGGGTAGATTACCATAGCTAATAAATATGAAAATTGAAGGATGCCAATAAAGACTCCAGGAGACCCTGGAGAATGCTTTGAACCTGTAAAAGGAATCCAGTTTGTAATGCTTTGTGAAACTATGTACAGACGACCAAGATGCTACCCTACAACACTAAGGGAGTCCACCCTTTCCAGAAAGCCAGTGAAGAAGCCAAAGTACTTGTGGAATGCACCTTAACCCTGCCTGAAAGTGGTTTATTATAGTGAAAACAACAAAAAGCAATAGCATGAGAAAACTACCTGATATAGTCTACTTTTACAATGGTTATCCTTTCCTTTTATCTTTGTAGGAGACAAAAGTACAGTTTTGTACCTACCATAAATGTAGATGTCCGATAGATATGCAACTGCAGTCATAACATATGGGTTGTCCTGCCTCAGGCAGCCCTCGGTCGGCCGGATTCCAAAGTCTGGGTCCGACGTTGGCTGATGTCGCATTTCTCTCCGACGTCAGAGCGGCTGGAGTACATAAGCATCAGCCGACGCCATCTTCTTCAGTGTTTCTTGCCCCAGATGCCAGGTGCCCTCCAAGGAAGGCTGTAATCAAATTGGAAGACAAAAGCAGGTTTCCAGACAAATAAATAAGCAATAAACAGATACACCATAACAGATATCCCCAGCTAAGGATAACAGGGAGAGGAGTGGACCCAAGGCATAGAGGGGAAGGAGGGAGGAAAACGACTGCAGTTGCATATCTATCGGACATCTACATTTATGGTAGGTACAAAACTGTACTATGTCCTTCAAGAATGCAACTGCAGTCATAACATATGGGTTGAATACCATAGCTTAGCTGGGGGATGTGGAATGCTCTAAGAAAAGGATGGTGTAGCTATCAATCCCTGCAGGACTGCCGAAGCAAAGCCTGCTCTGGATCTGGAATATAAAAGGAGGTTGTAGTGTTTGGAAAATGTATGCATGGAGCTCCATGTAGCAGCTTCTAGAATGTCTTTTGTAGGCACCCCTTTTAAGAATGCTGTAGAGGTGGCTGTAGCTCTGGTGGAGTGTGGTCTGACATTGGCTGGCACACTCTTTCCATGGAAGAAATAACAGAATCTGATGCAATGTCCAATCTATTTTGAAATAGTCTGTTTGGAAATTGCTTTTCCTTGTACTCCAGGGGCGTAAGCTACAAAAAGCTGATCAGACTTCCTACTGGTCTTGGTTCTGTCCAGGTAGTAGCGAAGTTGTCTGTGAATGTCCAAGGTATGCAACAGTCTTTCCCCTTTGTTCTCAGGATTGGGAAAGAAAGTAGGCAAGTGAATTGCTTGATTTAAAGAAACCCTAGATACCACTTTTGGCAGAAAGGTAGGGTTGGTTCGTAAGGAGACCCTGTCTCTGTGAAAGGTTATGAACGGTGGTATTGCCATTAGGGCCTGTAATTCCAAAACCCTTCTTGCTGAGGTAATTGCCAGCAAGAAAGCTGTCTTCCATGAGAGAAATTGTAAGTCCACAGAAGCTGCTGGCTCAAAGGGAGGTAGAGTCAGTTTTTCTAGGACAAAGTTGAGGTCCCAAGCTGGTACTGGTGCCTTTCTTGGGGGCTTTATATTCTTGATTCCCCTAAGGAATTGCCTTAACAAAGGACGTGAAAACACAGGTGGATCAGTGTTGTATCTAGCTGAAATAGCTGAAGCATGTATTTTTATGGAAGAATATGAGAGCCCATTCTGTAGCATATCTGCCAAATATTCCAGAATGAGTGGAATGTTCAATAATGATGCATCATGACCCTTGCTGGTATTCCAAATGCTGAATCTCTTCCATTTTGCTGAGTAAACCTTTCTGGTGGATGGTCTCCGGGCTTCTGTTAGTATCCGCTGAACTTCCTTGGAGAGAGATAGATTGAGGTTATTCATGGGATCTCCCAAGTTGTTAGCTGTAGTGTCTGGATGTTGGGATGAATTGTCTTGAAGTTGTGTTGAGTCAAAAGTTGGGGCCATTGGGGAAGGGCCCACTTTTTGTTGTGACATATGCTCCGTAGTAGTGGGTACCAGTGTTGTCTTGGCCAGTCTGGAGCTATTAGGATCCCCTTGGGCTGCTCTGCTTTGATCTTTAGTAATACTGTGGTCATCAGTGGCAGAGGTGGGAATGCATAGATTTTTAGGAAGTTCCAGTTGAATGAGAGAGCATCTATTTTCCATGCTTGTGGATGATATGTCCTTGAACAGAACTTTTGTAGATGATGATTGAGGTGGGAGGCAAATAGGTCTACTTCTGGCCTGCCCCATGTCGAGGTGAGTCGTATGAAGATTTCTGGATGTAACCTCCATTCGTGGGGGTCTAGGAAATTCCTGCTTAGACTGTCCGCCAGCACATTGTCTTTGCCTGGAACAAACTGGGATTGCAACTGTATGTTTAGGCTCAGTGATTTTTCCCAAAGATTCATTGTCAGTCTGCAAAGGGGGTAAGAATGGGTGCCCCCCCTGCTTGTTTATGTACCACATCACAGTGGTGTTGTCTGTCCTTATTAGCAGGTGGCCTTGTTGAAGTTGTTGTCCAAAGGCCTTGATGGCATGCATTACTGCCAGCATTTCTTTTTGGTTGATATGCAGATGTATTTCCTTTGGAGACCATTGTCCTTGAATACATCTGCCCTCCATGTGTGCCCCCCCCATCCAAGGTCTGAGGCGTCTGTGGTCATGGTCTGTGTTATCTGAGGTTTTTTGAATGACATACCTGTGTTTGCCTGGCTTACCGAGGCCCACCATAGAAATTCCTTTTGAAGGCATGGAATGAGCGGTATGGTTGCCTCTAGGTTGTTGCTGTGTTGAGACCATAAGCTTTTTAGGTACCATTGAAGCTTTCTCATGTGTAGTCTTGCTAGTGGAACCAGGAGAATGCAGGATGCCATGTAACCCAGGGCCTGTAGGAATCTCCTTGCAGTCATCTGGGTGAGCTTTGCTAAACCTTTGAAGTAATGAGTTAACTTCTTTTGCTTGTCTTCTGTCAGGTAAGCCATTTGAGAGGCTGTGTCTAGTTTGGCTCCTAAGAAGGTTATTTGCTGGGATGGCTGAAGTCTTGACTTTTGGAAGTTGACTGTGTATCCCAGAGCCTGTAGCAATTGTATGACATAATTCAAGTTTTTTGTCAAAATCAGTTTGTCGTCCGCTTGTATGAGGCAGTCGTCCAGGTGCAGTAAATATGAATCCCTGGAGCCTGCAATGAGCAATTACTGAAGCCAGGCATTTCGTGAATACTCTGGGCAGTAGATAAGCCAAATGGCAATGCTGAGAATTGATAATGCTCTGGCCCTGCAAGAAATCTGAGGTATCTTCTGCAGCTGTGTCTGATAGGGACATGCAGGTATGCCTCCTTGAGGTCCAGAGTAATCAGCCAAGACCCCTTGCCCAGCATGGGAAGGAGTTGCTGTAGAGTCAGCATTTTGAACTTTGGTATTATGAGAAAAGTGTTTAATGCGGACAAATCCAGTATTGGTCTCCATTGAGTTTCTTTTCTTGGAACAAGGAACAGTCTTGAATAAAACCCCTGGCCTTGTTCTTGTTGTGGAACTTTTTCTATTGCTTTGATCTGAGCAAGCAGAGAAATTTGCTTGATAGCCTCTGCCCTCTGGTTTTGTGGTAGGTTTGGCATGCCTTGTTTTCTTGGCAAGGTATGAAAATGGAACCTGTAACCGTGGTCTATAATGTCCAAAATCCATTTGTCCTTTGTCAGTCTATGCCAATTGTCTGAAAACAGAGATAATTTTCCACCCAAAGGAGCTTCTGCTTGCTCCTTGGTCAGCAGAACTAGAGGAAAGTCATTGAGATTGTCCCTGTGGGGCAGGAGAAACCCCTGTGTCACTTCTTTGGTTTGCTGGTTGCCATTGTCGTCCCCTGTAGGAACCTCTGTATTGTCCTCTTCCTCGGGCATGCCTGTTTTTGCCCCTTTGAAATCTTTCAGGATTAGGAAAGGACCAGTTTTTAGAAGGCCAATTCCTGCTGAATCTGGGTGGCTGAACCTGGAGGAAATCTTTGACTGTCTGAACTGACTTGGCTTTTTCCTCAATGGACTTTAACACATCTTTAGCATTAGCACCAAAAAGCTTGTTCTTTTCCAAGGGTGCATCAAGATGTTTTGCCTTAACATGATCTGGTAAAGGTTGTTCTTTTAACCATGCATGTCTACGAATGACCACCCCTGTCATAGCTGCCCTACATGAAGCTTCCAATGCATCATATCCACACTGAAGAAAGTGATTGCTAACTTGCTGAGAATTATGTACAGCCTCCTGTAAAGACTTCCTATCTAAAGGTTCAGGAGAGGCCAATGTTTTCTGTAAATCATCTAACAGGTAATCCTGATATTGAAACATATGAAAGAGACAATTGAGAGCTCTCATAGATAAAGTATTGGAGGTGTAAACCTTCTTCCCCCATCTCTCTAATTACCTAGCTTCCCTGTTGGAAGGCAAAGGATTTTTGGAGGTGGTAGCTGAAACCCCTTTCGGTCCCTGTGAAATTGTTTCTAAATCAACAACATGGGCCCTAAAGAAATGAGAATGGGTTTCTGGGACCCTATAGTATCTGTCAGGCTTGACAGGAGCAGGAGGAAGAGTATCAGGGGTAACACTGGAGTCAGAGTATAGATCATCCAAAACATCAAGCACAGGAGGTATAGCTAAGGGTCTGTGTTGGGGCTTTTTAAGGAAGGTTCGAAGGCGCTTTCTGGAATCAGAATATTCCTGGCCTTGCCACTTAAAATGTTCCCTCATGGAATGCAGAACTTCCCCAAAAGAAATATCCTCAGGAGGGGAGGCCGAGGGGATGGAGTCCTCTGCATCTGAGTCCTCATAGGTCTGGAAGGGCTCTTCCTGGCTTTCGGAGTGAACAGAGTCCTCAGAATCTTCATCTGAAGGGAGAGGGTCAGAGGGTTCAACCCTGGGCCTCTTATCAGGAGGAGGCTGGGATTCTCTCTCAGGATGGGCCTGGGAACCTCTGATCACGGAAATTAAGTCTGCGGCCATAGTCATGATTTGTGTTTCAGGAGTAGGCTAAGGTAAGGCTTTAGCAGTAAGGTGCTTGGACTTGCTGGCTGCCTTAGCACGTGTGTAGGCCTTGATAGACATGGACATGGGAGGCCTAGCAGCTCCACGTGCAGGAGTGACCTTATCAACAGCAATGGTCTCGGGCATTTCCTCAGTTTCAGTATCCGGAGGAAAATCAATAACTGGCGGTGTGGTCTCCGGTATCGGAGGTATCGGTAATGCAGTGTCTTCGGTTCGGAGCGGTGAAATAACCGCCTCAGAGGGAACCGGGGCACTCGCGGTTGGTTTTGGCGTGGTGTCGGTGGAAGACACGGGCCGAGGATGTCGGTCCCGGTCTTTTCGTTTCTTAGGAGTCTGCGATGTCGGTAGTTCCGAACGGCATTGTATAATCGAATTTTTCTCCGAAAAAGTCTTCAGCGAACTCCGCCCGGCGCCTGAGTGCGCTTATTGAAGCGAGCACAGGCGGCACAGGCCGAGACGTCGTGGTCTGGGCCAAGGCAAGGAAGGCAGTAAGAGTGGAAATCCTTATGAGGTATTTGTTTACCACAAGACAAACAATTATTTACTTTTTCAGTAATTTCTGACATCGGCTGAGGCAAGAAAAGGTCCCCAACGGGGTACTTAGCTTTTTTGATGACTTCGGTTTCGAAGAATACAGGAGCTGACCAACCAGCACTTGCGAACTGCTTCTGCTTCGGGCACTGCGCGGCAAGAAAGACTGAAGAAGATGGCGTTGGCTGATGCTTATGTACTCCAGCCGCTCTGACGTCGAAGAGAAATGCGACATCAGCCGACGTCGGACCCAGACTTTGGAATCTGGCCGACCGAGGGCTGCCTGAGGCAGGACAACCCATATGTTATGACTGCAGTTGCATTCTTGAAGGACATCAGCTTATTAGATTTCGTGAAGGTTCATAGGTAGGTACTAGGCTATTTGCCCGAGGGCATTTATAAGCCTAGCCAGAGTATGTTGGCTTTCGCAGCCCCATTGATTAACTAACTGATCCTCTGTCAAGCAGTGCCAATGAAGTGATCCCAGGGGTGTATTTTCTGTTACCCATCCACTCGTCAAGGTTTCTCTTGAAGAGTGTTAGTGAGAGGCTCTGCCTGATGTAATTTGGAATTTTGTTCCAAAGCATGGGGAGTCTCTGTGACAGGAATCTATCCCTCCAGCATGTTCTATTTATTGTTGTGGCGAGGTTTAGCTCACTAGAGCGCATGGCTCGCAATGACTTGGATTTCTTTAGGTGGAGCATGTCCATCATTTCTGAGTTGGACATGGCTTTGTAAGTCAGGCAGAGATCACCTCTGAGTAAGTGACATGCCACTGAATACAGCAAGTTTTTTCAGTTGAACTGCATAGGACATATGTTTGAGGACAGTAATCCTCTTGGTGAGGTACTTTTGTGGTCTTTCCAGTTGTTGGAAGTGTTTTATGAGGTACATCCCAAATGGGGCATTGTACTCTTATGATGGGTCTAATGAGTGATGAGTAGAGGGGCACTATAACCTCTTTATTTCTAGATGTGAACCCTTTAGTAATTAGATGGGCCACATAGAAGGATTTCCTAACTACTTTGGCAATATGATTGTCAAAGGAGAGATTACTATCTACCTGGGTCCCCAGATCTCTTATTACCTCTTCTGTATTAAGGGGGCTGCCACCTATGTGGTAATTCATGGGTGTTTTGTTTTTCCCAAATGGGATGACTATGCATTTTTTGGCATTTAGCTTGAGGCCATGAATTCGACACCAGGTGTCTGTCTCAGTAAGGTCCTTTTGGAGGATGTCCGTGTCAGCCGGAGAGTCAATTATGGCTCCATGTTTGCAGTCATCGGCAGACTTGGTTAGCCATAGTCCTCCTGTGTTTGCCTGTACTTCTGAGAAGTATATGCCGAACAGTAGGGGTCCCAGGACAGAGCCTTGTGGGACACCACTTGTGACTGGTTTAGAGTCGGATCTGGAGCCCGCTATTCTTACCGTGTGAGTTCTGCCTGTAAGCCAGTTGGCAACCCATCTCGTGATGTAGGGGTTTATGTTCAGGCTGGTGAGTTTTTCTGTAATACCTGAGTGGGAAATAGTGTTGAAAGCCTTGGCAAGGTCAAGGTAGGCTGTGTGAACAACCTTTCCCTCGTCTATGGCCTTGGTGACTGTCTCGAAGAAGTCAACCAGGTTTAGTAGGCCTGATCTGCCCTTAACAAAGCTGAACTGGGTCGGGTCAAGTGTTTGGAGGTTCACAATGTCTTTGTTAATGAGTTCCATGATGATGCACTCCATAGCCTTGCAGACCAGGCTAGTCAGGCTTATAGGGCAATAGTTACCAGGGTCAGTTGTGGCCCCTCCTTTATGGAGAGGAATAACCATTGCTGTGCACCATTCTATGGGCACGTAGCCTGTGGAGAGGCTGAGGTTGAACAGCGTGTTTAGGTGGGGGGTTAGTTCATTCTGTAGTTCGTGCAAGACGCAGCCTGGGACACCATCTGGTCCCACTGACGCTGTGTTTTTGGCTTTTGAAAGGGCTGTTTTCACCTGTGCGTCTGTGATTTTTGGGACACTACACTTTTCCGGTATTGTTGTGGGCCCTTTTGGAGGTGAGAGGGAGTGAAGTTTGCAATGAATCTATCTGCCAGGATGTTGGCAATATCAGTAGGTTCAGTATATTTTGTGCTATTTTGCACTAGTTCAGTGCATATCTGCAAGTTGCCACTTAGATTCTTAACATAGCTAAAGAAGGCTTTGTGGTTATCTTCCTTGGCTATTTTTCTTTCGAAGTTAGCCTTGGATGATTTCATGAGGGACCTTAGTTTCTTACAGATACAGATCAGGGATGTCTTTCCTTCTTGGGATTTGCTTTTTTTCTGAACTAGTTTCCTCCTTCTATTGTATAGCCTGTTTATTGTAAGGGTCCACCAAACTGGTTGCCTTCTCTTAGAGAAGTGAGTCTTGGTTTTGCTATGGATGGCATGATCCATGCATCCTTGTAGGTGCTCACAGAGTGCATTTGTAAAGGTTTCTGCATCTTGGGCAGTGTTATCCTTTAGCGTGGGGGGCTGTGAAACCTCTGTCTTAAGTAAGGTGAAGTTTGCTTTAGAAAATTTTTTTACTGTGGTTTCCTTAGTTGGGGGTGGTGGTGGGGTATGGACATCCAAAGTGATTAGTTTATGGTCTGATCTAAACAGTAACGGGTTGACCTCCGGTGTGGAACACCTGTCACCCATGTTAGTGATGATAGGTTTGTGGTCTGCACTGTAGTGGCAGAACAGGTAGCTTACATCCTTCTAAGTTGGGAACTGCTGATTGAGGGCTCATTGTCTGTTATTCTAAAAGTGTATTAATTCTGGTTTAAGCACGGGCTTCAGGCCAAAGTTATTTTACATTAAGAGGGTTCGTGGTCTGCACTCCTGTGGAAGGAGAGGCTGGACTCTGCCCTTCTGAGCTGGGAATTTCTGGTTAAAGGCTTATAGTACCTGCATATTTGAACTGCTTCTTACTGAAATTGGTACACCTTGTTTGCTGTAGCATAGACTAGATCCAGGCCTGCTGAATCTAGTTTTGTTTGTATAACTTGAGCACTAATCCAGACATTCTTTAAAGTATTCAATTGTATTTATTACTGCTTGGTAGTAACTTGATTAAAGTGTAGCTATCATTCTAAGTCTTTTGGATTAAGCACTTGGGCTTCAGACCAGTTGTTTTACATTAGGAATGTTTGTGGCCTGCACTGTGGTGGCAAGACAGGTAGCTTACATCCTGCTAAGTTGGGAACTGCTGATTGAGGGCTCAGTGTCTGTTATTCTAAAAGTGTATTAGTTCTGGTTTAAGCACTTGGGCTTCAGGCCAGTTATTTTACATTAAGAATGTTCGTGGTCTGCACTCTTGTGTGAGGAGATGCGGGACTCTGCCCTTCTGATATGGGAATTTCTGGTTAAAGGCTTATAGTGCTTGCATATTTGAACTGTTTCTTACTGAAATTGGTACACCTTGTTTGCTGTTGCATAGACTAGATCCAGGCCTGCTGAATCTAGCTTTGTTTGTATGCTTGTTGTTTGTTTGCTTGTTATTTCCCTGAAACGCTAATTCCACCTAAAACGCAGCTTTTCAGCGCTTCTGTGGCTCCTAGTGATATCTGCATTGCTTACTGTACTTATTTCCTTGTTTCACTTGAAAGAAAGTTACTGTTTGTCGTTTTTGCATTTAAGTTACCTGTAACACATTGCATTTAAGTTACCTGGCACTTGCTCACTAAAGCAATTATATAAGTCAGCACTAAAAAATTAAAAGCACTACACCCTCACAAACTCCCCTTGAGTACCTTGTTCCCCATTGGCCATTTTTTTCAATTATAAAGGAATTCCCAATACTATTCTAGCATGTCCAAAGGTCAGTTGTCAATCTCCTCTCCGGTCCAGCTGGTGAATCTGGGAATCTTGAGGCAATGTTACAACTGCCTCATGTACACAGACAGCCCTCTCCTCCTCCCAACAAATTCCAACACACGTGAGAGATGCAACCATATAGCCAAACTGGAGGCTAAGCTCTCTCAACTCAGTACTGGCGTAACCAGTCAGGAGGAGAAGGAAGCCACACTCACTACAATTCCAGTCTCACATAGACCTACCACAACAGCAAACCAAACACATAAACACACAAACATACTGGAGGCTCTAATTAAAATCTGCCTAAGCAGCAGAGACCTCCAAAGCAGACACCCAAGCAACCGCTACCCCAAAACAAAACACATGCAACACATAGCTCACAAAGCCATTGTGCCGAACAGTCACAGCCCTTAAGGCTAAACAACACACCTTATACACTTGTAATAGGTGACTCTATCGTCAGGCACACTGACGTCCCGCTCACCAGGCTGAACAAGGAGAAGGTCACGGTGAGCTGCCTATCGGGCGCTAGGATCCGCCACATAAAACAAGCACTCAGGTCACTCCAAGGCAAGTACAAATATGACTCAGTTATTGTCCATGCTGGTGTGAATGACCTGAGACGTACCTCTCTGGACTACATGAAAAGAGACATAGAGGAGCTCTCTGAGCATGTAGCCCAGGCCGGTATGACCCTGACCTTGAGTAGCATCTTACCCTCACCAAGAATGATGCCACAATATGAAGACAAGATGATCAATTTCAACAATTGGCTTAAGTATTGGTGTCATTCAAAGGGGATCCAATGCCTGTCAGCCTGGGATGATATGCTCGACAAGCCACGATGCTTCGCTAGGGACGGCTTGCACCTGTCACCCCTGGGCTTTCGGATATTGGCAAAGGCTCTTGCTACCCCCATAGTGCCTTTTTTAGGCAAGGCTCAAAAGATAAACTCACCTCCATATGTATCACAAGGGATAAGAAACTAAGAGTAATGCTACTCAACGCCAGAAGTCTAAACCTCACGCACTCGAAACTCTCCTTAACATGGAGAACATCGATATCTGTGCAGTAACAGAAACCTGGTTCAAGGCTCCCGAGAGGACCCCAGCACTACCAGGTTATACCTCATACCATGCTTTTTGGCCTTAAAACTTGGACTGAACCACA
This sequence comes from Protopterus annectens, assembly GCF_019279795.1. Classification (NCBI taxonomy): domain Eukaryota; kingdom Metazoa; phylum Chordata; order Ceratodontiformes; family Protopteridae; genus Protopterus; species Protopterus annectens. The sequence goes on along the minus strand of NC_056750.1, from coordinate 165,151,170 downwards.
AAAGGAGGGGGAGTATCAATATTCATCAAAGATACCCACACCTCCAGGTTGGTGGCACAGCACGAAGCATCAGAGACTATCCATGTGCAACTAACAGTGGGTAAAACTGCCTTCCAAGTTTATAGCCTGCTACAGACCACACTCCAAAACCCAGGAACCCCACTCGGCCTTCCTGAGAACACTGGAAAATATGAAGTTCTCACCAAACACCATTATATTGGGCGACTTCAACTGCCCAAACATAGACTGGGAGCATTACTCTAGCTCCAACACCCTAGCCAAAAGGTTCCTAGAATTTATAAACTCAAATGCTATGGAACAACTTGTTACCACTCCCACAAGAGGGGAAAACATACTGGACCTGATCATCACCAACATGGGGACTCTATGCTCCAGACCAGAAGTGTATCCCTCACTGGTAAGATCAGACCATAAACTAATCTCACTGGATATTCACATCCCAACCCCAACTCCTGCCCAGAAAACCACAGTGAAAAACTTCTCTAAAGCAAATTTCACACTCCTCAAAACTGAGGTGGAATCCTTCAAAGCCCCGGGCCTGTGGAAAATATGGCCCAGACCACAGAATCCTTTATAAACGCATTCTATGAACACCTTCAGGAATGCATGGATCATGCAATCCCAAATAAAACCAAGACCCAATCCTCCAAAGGCAGACGTCCTGTCTGGTGGACCCCAGCCATAAACAAACTATACAATAGAAGGAGGAAGCTACTACATGATAGAGCAAAATCTCAAAAAGGGAAGGCATCTCTGATCAGTATTAGCAAAAACTACGGGCACTCATAAAATCGTCTAAGGCCAGCTTCGAGAGAAAAATTGCACATGACACTAAGGATAATCACAAGGCTTTCTTTAGTTATGTTAGGAACCTGGGTGGGAATTCCCAGATATGCTCAGAATTAGTCCAAAATGACAAAAAATACACCGAACCCACAGACATTGCCAACATCCTAGCTGACAGGTTCAGCACAAACTTCTCCCCCCCCCCCCTCCAAAAGGGCAAATATCTATCCCAGCAGAGTGCTGCCCGCTCGACATCTCAGATGCTCAGGTAAGAGCCTCCCTCTCCAAAGCAAAAAACACAGCATCAATTGGACCAGACGGTGTCCCGGGCTGCATGAACTCCAAGAAGAGCTAAACTCAAACATAAAACTACTGTTCAATCTCAGCCTTACTACAGGACATGTACCCAAAGAGTGGCGTACAGCAACAGTGGTCCCTCTCCACAAAGGTGGTGCCTCAAAGGATCCTGGAATCTATCCTTAGTAAGCCTTACTAGCTTGGTCTGCAAAGCTATGGAAAGGATCATCATGGACCTCATAAATAAAGATATTGGGGACCTACAGACACTGGATCCTACCAGTTCGGCTTTGTTAAGGGCAGATCCTGCCTCTTAAACCTGGTCGATTTCTTTGAAACAATCACCAAGGCCATTGACGAGGGGAAGGTGGTCCACACAGCCTACCTGGACCTCGCAAAAGCCTTCGATACAATACCCCACTCGGGCATTATAGATAAGCTCACTAGCTTAAATATAAACCCCTATGTCACTAGATGGGTTGCAAACTGGCTCAAGGACAGAACCCACATGGTTAGAATTGCTGGAGCCATGTCAGACTCCAAACCAGTTACAAGTGGCATCCCACAAGGCTCAGTCCTGGGACCTCTCTTGTTCGGTATATATTTTTCGGAGGTACAGGCCAACACGGAAGGACTGTGGCTGACCAAGTTCGCAGATGACTGCAAACTGGGCGCCATAATCGACTCTCCAGCCAACACAAGCATCCTCCAAAAGGGCCTCATAGAAACAGACAACGGGTGCCAGAGCCATGGCCTCAAGCTAAATGCCAAAAAGTGTATAGTCATCCCCTTTGGCAAAAACAAAGTGCCCACAAATTACCACATAGGTGGTAATCCATTAAGTAAAGAAGAAGTAATTAGGGACCCAAGTTGATAGCAATCTCTCATTTAACAACCACGTGGCCAAAGTAGTTAGAAAAACATTTTATATAGCCCACCTAATCATGAAGGGATTCACATCTAGATCAGGGGAGGTCATCGTGCCTCTTTACTCATCCCTCATCAGGCCCATAATTGAGTACAATGCCCCTTTTGGGATGTACCTTACCAGAAACCTGCAGCAACTGGAAAGACCCCAAAAGTACCTCACCAAGAGGATTAAAGGGCTCAAATAGATGCCATATGCTGCCCGGTTAAAGAAACTCCAGCTCTATTCAGTGGCATACCGCCTGCTCAGAGGTGATCTGTGCCTGACGTATAAAGCCATGTCCAACCTGGAATTAATGGACATGCTGCACCTCAGAAAATCCATATCCCATCGAGCTACGCGCTCGAGAGACTTGAACCTCAGCACTGAAATAAATAGGACATGCTGGAGGGACAGATTCATAACCCAGAGGCTCCCTTCACTCTGGAATAAAATCCCAGACCAGGTTAGGCAGAGTCCCTCATTGACTCTCTTCAAGAGGAATCTTGATGAGTGGATGGGTGATCGTAGGTTTACCCTGGGTATCACTTCTGTGTCACTGTTAGACAGAGGCACAGTATACTAACCTCGAAAAAGGGCATAGCAAAATTAATTTAAAATAGGTGGCAAAAGCCCAACACACTCTGGCTAGGCTTATAAATGCCCTAGGGCAGATAGACTAGTTGAACCTATGAACCAATAAATAAATTAAATACAGTACTATATGCAAAAGAGCAGATAAAAGTGTACTTAAATTCACTTATACGTCCAGCTGATTTCATGTAGATGTTAGCCGGCCAAAGCTCTGATTTTCATGATTTGTCTAGGTAGTATATGAGCTGCCTGTGGACATTCAGAGTGTAAAGAATGTATTTTCACGTATTCCTGCATTCAAGACTAATGAACAGTCTGCCTTAAAGTAAACTGTGAAATCAAGTTAGACATAAAAAAGGATTAGTTCTCAAAGAAACCTTATCCTTGTGGAAAATTAGGTATGGTTGACTTTCCATAAGTGCTAGTAAGTCAAATACTGTCCTAGCAGATGTCACAGCAATGAATAAAACAGTCAACCATGTTAAGAATGTCAAATCAGCCTGATGAGCTGGTTCAAATGGGAATCAGCCCAAGGAGGAGCTATTTGTTTCATAGGTGGCAGATGTGTAACACTCTTATAGGTTCATAGATAGGTACTAGGCTATCGGCCCTAGGCCCCATACAAGCCTAGCCAAAAAATGTACCCTGGCTTTCGCCACCCAAGAAAATTATTTTCCTATGCCCCTGTCGAGTAGAGCCACAGAAGTGATCCCCGGGGTGAATTTCCCATTTCCCATCCAATCATCAAGATTTTTCTTGAAGAGTGCTAATGAGGAGCTCTGTTTGACATAGATAGGTAGACTGTTCCAGAGTATGGGAAGTCTCTGGGACAGGAATCTATCCCTCCAGCATGTTCTGTTTATTGTGGTGACAAGGTTAAGGTCCCTAGAGCGTGTAGCTCGGAGGGATTGGGATTTCTTTAAGTGGAGCATGTCCAACAGCTCTATAGCTTTGTATGTTAGACAGCGATCGCCCCTGAGTAGGCGATATGCGATGGAGTAAAGCTGTAGTTTTTTGAGACGGTCTGCATAGGGCATCTGTTTGAGGCCAGTAATCCTCTTTGTGAGGTATTTCTGTGGTCTTTCCAATTGTTGTAGATGTCTTGTGAGGTACATTCCAAAAGGGGCGTTGTACTCTATAATGGGTCTAATGACTGATGAGTAGAGGGGAACAATGACCTCTTTTTTTCTGGATGAGAATCCTTTTGTGATGAGATGAGCCACGTAGAAGGATTTCCTGACCACTGTGGCGATGTGATTATATCAAAGGAGAGACTACTGTCCACCTGTGTCCCAAGGTCTCATCACATTTTCGGCATTAAGTAGACTACCAGCTATGTGGTAGTTCATGGGTACAGAGTTTTTACCAAAGGGGATGACAATACACTTTTTGGCATTGAGCTTCAGGCCATGGCTTTGACACCAGGAATCTGTCTCAGTGAGGCCCTTTTGTAGTTTGTCCACATCGTTAGGAGTTTCGATTATGGCTCCTAGTTTGCAGCCATCTGCAAACTTTGTTAATAAAGACCTTCTGTGTTGGCCTGCACTTCAGAGAAGTAGATACCAAACAGGAGAGGACCCAGGACTGAACCCTGTGGTACTCCACTTGTCACTGGTCTGATGTCGGATTTGGAATCCGCTACTTTCACAGTGTGGGTTCTGTCCGTGAGCCAGTTGGCAACCCATCTTATGACATAGGGATTTATACCTAGTTTAGTGAGCTTATCTATAATTCCAGAGTGGGGATGGTGTCAATGCCTTGGCGAGATCTAGATAAGCTGTGTGAACCATTTTACCATCATCTATGGCTTTGGTGACTGCTTCAAAGAAGTCAATCAGGTTTAGGAGACATGATCTGCCTTTTACAAATCCAAACTGAGTAGGGTCCTGAGTTTGGAGATTACCAATGTCTTTGTTTATGAGTTCCATGATGATACGTTCCATGGCCTTGCAGACCAGGCTCGTCAGGCTAATGGGGCGGTAGTTCCCAGGGTCCGTCGTGGCTCCCCCTTTGTGGAGTGGGATAACTGTCACGGTGCGCCACTCAGTGGGTACAAAGCCTGAGGTGAGGCTATGATTGAATTAGAAGTTATGTACCTACCATAACGTTCCATGTTAGTTGTCTTCTCTCGCCTTCTTTCTTGCTGGATGGGTTCGGAGCCGATCCTCAGCTCCGACTCGGCACTTGCTTTAGCTCGAGAACTCCTTTTACCAGCTCGAGGCAACCCTATATCCCATGATGCAAGGCGGAACTACCTCAGATCTCGTTTGGCAGCTAACTGACCCTGCTAAAGACTATCCTAACATAATTAGGAACCATGGTTCCTAAAAGAAGTCCTCATAACAATGCTCCAGAGGAAGCAATCTAATAGGAACTCTCCAAGATCTGTCCAGGCCACGGGGAAGGAGGGAGGACGAAGAAAGAAGGCGAGAAGACAACTAACATGGAACGTTATGGTAGGTACATAACTTCTAAATGTTAAGTTGTCAATCTCGCCTTCATTCTTGCTGGATGGGACCGCGTCCCTAGCACCTGTATCCCGGGTGGCTCAATGGAACAGACTCTTGAGAACTGTGGAACCAAAACTGGCCCTATCTCTGGAGGCCAAATCCAACTTGTAATGAGACACAAAGGTATGAGGCGTGGCCCAAGTAGCTGCTGCACAAATAGTGTCAATGGGAAGTCTATCCTGAAAGGCTATAGAAGTGGATAGACTCCTGGTCGAATGTGCTTTTGGCTTAGAAGATAGTTGTTTGCCCCTTAGAGAGTACACAAAGGAAATGGTGGAAGTCAACCATCTAGATAAGGTCACTTTAGAAACTGGAAGACCTAACCTGTTTTCTGCATAGGAGACAAACAATTGGTCTGATTTTCTAATTTGTTTAGTCCTATGCAAGTAGTACCTGAGCTGACGATGAACATCCAAAAAATGCAGCTTCTGTTCAGCTCTGTCAGAATAGTTAGGAAAGAAAACTGGTAGATCAATAGATTGGTTAATATTGGTTTGAGATACAACCTTGGGAAGAAAGGAAGGGTTAGTTCTAGCGAGCGAACCCTATCCTTATGAAAAACCAGATAAGGAGAATGAATACAGTGGGCCTGAATCTCAGAAACTCTTCTTGCAGAAGTAACAGCCAGCAAAAATATAGTTTTCCACGTCAAAAACTTTAAAGAACACGTAGCAGACGGTTCGAAGGAGGTAGAATTAGGGATGCCAACATTAAGTTTAGATCCCATTGCAGAGGAGGATGTTTCACAGGCGGTTTTAGGAGAAAAACTCTTCTTAAAAAGGCCTTGCATAACCTATGAGACATGATGTTATTGTCATGCAAGCCAACATGATACTTGGAAATAGCAGCCAGTTGTACTTTGACTGTAGATGACGAAGATCCTGAATGAAAAACCTCCGCCAGGAAATCCAAAACAGAATGTACAGGAGCGGTAAAAGGATCAATATTTCTGGCGTTTGCCCAATGAAAACGTCGCCACTTGCTAGCATAAATAGCTCTAGTGGACGACTTTAAGGAAGACACTAAAATGTCTCTGACTGAGTCAGAAATCATTGGTAGCCTGGCTAGGGAAGGAAGTGGAGCAACCAAGCAGTGAGGTTGAGAGAATGAATGGCCCGGTGCTGCTGACCCGACTGGTGGATCAAAAGATCCGGAACTGGGTCCAGATGCCAGGGCTGCACCAGAAGATGATGATGTAGAGACGGAAACCAAATTTGTCGAGGCCAATATGGAGCAATGAGGATCAATTTGGCTCTCAAAACGGTGGCTTTCTGAATGACTTGTGGAATCAATGGAAAGGGAGGAAAAGCATAAAGAAGTCCCCGAGGCCAATCCTGGGTTAGAGAGTCTCTCAAGGGTTGGCCTGGAAGGGAAAAAGTGTGAAGTAATCTGGGCACTTGCTGTTTTGAGGGGTAGCGAAAAGATCGCAACAAGGGGTGCCCCACTTCAGAAAAATCTGATCCACTACAGATTGATTGAGAGACCACTCGTGAGGCATCAGAATAGATCTGCTTAGCCTGTCCGCCAATAGGTTGGACCTGCCGGGGATGTGCGTTGCTATCAGAAACCGCTGAGAAGAGATCGCCCATTGTCAAAGTCTGAGAGCTACTCGACATAAGGGATAGGACCTGGTTCCTCCCTGTTTGTTGATGTACCAGACCACGGACATGTTGTCCGTCTGTACTGCAATAGTCCCCGTGGGAAGAAAGTCGTCGAGGGCTTGCAACGTTAAAAGCACTGCTCTCATCTCCAGGACATTTATGTGCAGGTGGTATTCTATGGGTTGCCACGTCCCGTGGACCATCCTGCCCTGATAATGCCCCCCCCCCACCCGATCAGAGAGGCATCCGTGGTGACTGTGGCAACTGGAGGAGGGGGAACAAAGGGTCGGCCCTGATGAAGAAGAGGGGAAGATATCCACCATCGTAGATGAGCCCTGCACGACTGTGTTACCAAGATTTCGTGTCTCATGGGCAGATCGTGGTACGACCACTGCGTGAATAACATCCACTGCAGGAGACGCATGTGGAAGCGAGCCAGTGGAAGAAGAACAATGGCCGCAGCCATTAGGCCTAGAACTTTCAAGACAAACCTGGCTTTGATCTTGTTGCTTAGTAACAGAAGCTGAACAAATTTCTGGATGTCCAGAATCCTTTGATCTGTTAGCCTGGCTAACATTTTGACGGTATTTAACTCTGCCTATAAAGGTGATAGATTGGCAAGGCAGCAGAGAGGATTTTTCAAAATTTACGAAATTCCTAGTCTCTTGCAAAGCTGTAGGGTGTAGTCTCTGGACCGAAGAAGCTGATGCTTGGAGGTGGCGGAGAGGAGCCAGTCGTCCAAATAAGGAAACACCTGGAATCCTCGACGTCTCAGGTGAGCTGTGACCACTGCCATGCATTTGGTGAACACTCTGGGGCTGAAGTGAGGCCAAAGGGCAGTGCCCTGAATTGGTAATGACTGGCTCCCAGCCGAAAGCGGAGAAACCTTCTGGAGCGTCTGTGAATCTTTATGTGATAGTACGCATCTTGAAGGTCTATAGAGCACATCCAGTTGTCCTTGCCCAGAAAGGGCAGAATGGATTGCAGCGTGACCATCCGGAATCTTGCCTGACAGACTTGTTTAGTCTGCTTAGGTCTAGTATTGGTCTCCAATCTCCCGTCCTTTTGGGGACCAAAAAGAATCTTGAGTAGAAGCCGGATCCTACTTGGTCTGCCGGCACTGTCTGGATGGCTCTTTTTTCCAGGAGTTTTGAAACTTCCTGTCTTGCCAAATCCCTTTGACCGGGTGAGATGTCTGGAAGGGATTGTAGAGGTATGGGAAACCTTTCGAAGGGGATTTTGTAACCCTCGGATATGATCGAGGGTACCCACTTCTCTTGGGATAGGGATTGCCAGGCTACTGGGTACAGCGAAATTCTTCCCCTGACTGCCTCCAAGGGTGGACAGTCGGGCAACACCCCAGGGATGCTGAAAGGGCTTCTCAGGAAGAGACTCCCTGTTGCCCTGGTTCTGAGGACCCCCCCTGCCTCTAGGGCGGCGTCTATTATTGTTACCCCTCTGCCTCTGGGGTAAACTGACCACGTGTGTCCGGTGTAGCTCCTTGGGCTTTACGGAACCACATCTTCCCCCCCTTCTGACCCTTGGGATATGGTCTAGAAGGAGTGGAAAACTGGACTCCAACGGCAGAAAGAGTTTTAACGTCCTGCTCACATCTGGTCAAAGTATCCTTCACCTGAGGTCCGAACAAAGCCGAACCGTCAAAGGGGGTGTTGGTGAAGGATGCCTTAAAGGGGTCCATAAAATTACACAGCCGCATCCAGGCTTGGCGTCTAAGAGGAACCCCTGTGCCTGCGCCGCTGCTCGCTCCATCGGCCGCATAAGATATGAGCCGCATGGAGGAGTTAGATATGGAATTCAGGATAGCAAGCTGTGAGGCCATCTTTTCCTGAGCCCCAGCAGCAGAAGGATCCTGGACAACTTCTCCCAGTTCCTTGAGAATATCTCGTTGAAGCCTGGTGAAGTGACAAAGGTAATTCAGCGAACGCATAGCAAAGGTCGCTGAAGAAAACATCCGCTTTCCATACCTGTCCATGGTCCTAGAATCCTTATTAGGAGGATGGACAGGCACTGAAGGATCCGCCAGTTCCTTCTTAGTGGCCGCCACCACCATAGCATCCACAGAGACACCTTTGGACAGGAACTGTTTATCCGAAGGGGCCGTGATGAACTTGGATGGTCTCCTGGGGACAGGTTCCACAGAATCTGGAGCGCCACGCCTTCGAGCCACTACCTGCATGAGTGGGTCGAAGGCGGAGACACCCAGGAGGTGGAGGGTCGGGATCCAAAGCCTCCAGGTATACAGACTCATCCTCGGAGGGGTCAATGGAGGGCCAATTCCCCCTCTGTTTGAGGAGCTCAAGGATGTCTGAAAAGGAGACATCCTCAGAGGGGACCAGGGAACCCTCCGACTCATCTAAGTCAGTATCAGATGTAGTAGACTCAGGAGAGTCTGTGTGTTTCCTCTTACGCCTCTTCCGAGGGGGTTCCCCTGCAGGATCAGGAGAAACCTCGGAAGAGGAGGAAATTCCCAGTGGGGAAACCTGGGGCGATGGATCCCTGGGCCTGAGAGCAAGAGGCTGGCAAGAGGCATCTGCAGGCACTGATGAGGGAGGAGCTAGAGGGATAGACCGCTGACCAGGCTCAGAGGCCAGGACACTCCTCATCACCTCAAAGGCTCCTCTCCCGGGAGACCGGAACACACCCGCTCAAGAAACAGGAATGGTCGGCTCCAAGGAGAGAGAAGGCTCGAGGCCGATGTCGGCACCGAGCTTACCAAAGCCGGCCCGAGAGGGAGAGCGGGTCGGACAAGGGTCCGATGCCACTAGCCCCTCGGAGCCGACAGTGGAAACCCGACGACCGGATCCCTCCAAGGAAGGTCTCAAGGAGGAGATCTGAGCCGAAGACGAAGGAGCCGAAGGATGTATTGGGTCCGCATCGAAACAGTCGCTGTCCCAAGAAGCTCCGCCCAACTCTGGTGTGGAGTCGGAGGAGGAATCTCAAGAATCGGGGCTATAGCCGAAGTCTGATGAGACGGGCTATGGAGCATTTGGGCCAGTGCCTGAGACTTCAACAGCCTGCTTACCACCCTCTCCAAATCGTGGTCAGACAGCCTGGAAGATCTCAAGATCGGCTCCGATGGCTCCGCTCCGACAAAAGAGGAGACCCCGGAGCCGAGTGAATACTTAGTATCGAAGGGGACCGGGATCTCTTACGGGTCGAAGCCATCGGAGCCGAAGTCCCTTGAAACCCAGATGGAGCCGAGGATATCTCGCCCGATGGAGCAAGTGTCGGCTCCAGCCGGAGCCGACAAGGCCACAGTAGTCAGGGTATCGGAGCCGGTCGGCACCGAACCCACTACTCTAACAGAAGAAGTATCGACTCCAGCCGGAGCCGATATCGGCTCCGACGGAGCCGGAGCCACCGGAGCAGGCTTGGACACTGTAGCCTGAACCTTCGGTGGCTTAAGAGGTTTTCCTGCCCCTGACTTAGGAGGAGAACCTTCAGGTTTAAGTAAACCTCGGAGGATTAACTTGTTCCTCCTTTCCTGCAGGACTCTCTGGCTAAAAGCATGACACAACGCACAGGAGTCCTGCAGGTGCAAAGGCCCCAGGCAATAAACACAAGAAGTGTGACCGTCTGTCAGAGACATTTTCTGACAGCACTGGTCACACTTCTTGAAGCCTGAGACCTTGCCTTCTTTTGACATCCTAGAAGGGAAACACAAACAGTCCCAACAAACACACCAATTAAATCCCTTACACAGACACATAGGAAGGGAATAACTTGGGGAACTAGGCCTGACTAAAACTTCAAACTGAAAACTATTTATAAAAGTTTAAAAGGAAGGGAATAGGGTGGGCTGTAACTAAGTACAGGCTAATCTAACACTAAAGGGAAAAAATAAACCCCTAACTGAACTTTTTCTTCTTTAACAAGAAAAAACTTACCTGAGCTGGCAAAGGAGACCTCTTTAGCTAAGCGGCAAACGAGATCTGAGGTAGTTCCGCCTTGCATCATGGGATATAGGGTTGCCTCGAGCTGGTAAAAGGAGTTCTCGAGCTAAAGCAAGTGCCGAGTCGGAGCCGAGGATCGGCTCCGAACCCATCCAGCAAGAATGAAGGCGAGATTGACAACTTAACATCATGGTACTTAGGTAGGGTGCCAGTTCATTCTGTAGTTCGTGTAGAACACAGCCTGGGATATTGTCAGGTCCCATGGATGCTGTGTTCTTGGCTTTGGAGAGTGTGTTTTTTACCTGTGCAGCCGTGATTATAGGATCTTTGCATTCTTCCGGTATAGAGATGGGCCCTCTAGGGGGTGAGAGGGGGGTAAAGTTAGCACTGAACCTATCTGCTAGGATGTTGGCAATATCAGTTGGTTCTGTATATTTAGTGCCATTATGCTGTAACTCAGAGCAGATCTGAGTGTTCCCATTTAGATTCTTGACATAGCTATAGAATGCTTTGTGGTTGTCTTTAGAGTCAGTGGCAATTTTGTTTTCGTAACTAGCTTTGGAGGATTTTATGAGGGATCTCAACTTCTTACTGAGGTTGACCAGGGAGTTCCTCCAGTCATGGGATTTTACTCTTTTTTTGCAACAGTTTCTTTCTTCTGTTGTAGAGTTTGTTTATGGCAGAGGACCACCAGATTGGCTTCCTTTTTTTGGAGGATAACATCTTGGTTCTATTAGGGATAGCATGATCCATGCACTCGTGTAAGTGCTTATAAAGTGCATTTGTGTAGGATTCGGCAGTCATATGTCCACCTGCATGGGTGTCATGAAGTTTGTCACTTCTGTCTTAAGAAGTGTGAAGTTGGCTTTTGAGAAGTTTTTTTCCGATGGTTTCCCTAATTGGGGCTAGGGGTGGGATGTGGATGTCTAGGCTGATTAACTTCTGGTCGGATCTGACCAACGAGGAATTGACCTCTGGTGTGGAACACCGATTTCCCATGTTGGTGATGACCAGGTCTAGGATATTGCTGCCCCCGGTGGGGGTGTGAATAAGTTGATCCAAGGCGTTGGAATTTATGAATTCTAGAAAACGTTGAGCAAAAGAGTTGGTACATGAGTAGTTTTCCCAGTTAATGGTGGGGTAGTTAAAATCGCCCATTATTAGGGTGTTGGGTTGTACCCTAATACTTTCCAGTGTATCAAGAAATGAGGAGTGTGAATCCTGGGGCATGGTGGGGGGTCTGTAGCAAGCTAAAATTTGGATTGCGGTCTTGCCCAGAGTTAGTTGCACTTGGATAATCTTGGATGCATTATGCTGTGCAACTAGCCTGGAGGTGTGGATATCCTTAATGAATATGGACACGCCTCCGCCTTTAATGCTTCTTTCTGGGTTAGATGGCCGAAAGGTGTGGTATGGATTGAAGCCTGATAATGCAGGGGTGCTCTCTGGAGCTTTGAACCAGGTCTCTGTCACTGCACAGATGTCAATGTTCTCCATTTTAAGGAGCGTCTCGAGTGAGTGCATTTTGAGGTTTAGACTTCTAGCATTGAGTAGCATTACGCTCAGATTTTGCTTGCTTGTACCGGTTACGGTGGTGAATTTGTCATTTGAACCTTGCCTAAAAAAGGCACAATAGGGGTGGCAAGAGTCTTAGCCAGTATCCGGAATTCTAAGGGCGACAGGTGCAGGCCATCTCTGGCAAAGCATTGTGGACTGTCGATCATGAAGTCCCAGGCAGACAAATACTGGATCCCCTTAGAATGACACCAGAAGCTTAGCCAATTGTTGAAGTCAATCATTTTGTCCTTGTACTGTGGTATCATTCTGGGTGATGGCAGGATGCTACTCAGGGTTAGGGTCATACCTGTCTGGGATACAAGATCGGAGAGCTCCTCCATGTCTCTTTTCATGTAGTCCAGGGAGGTACGTCTCAGGTCATTCACACCAGCATGGACAATGACAGTGTCATATTTGTACTTATTGTGGAGTGACCTGAGTGCATGCGTTATGTGGCAGATCCTGGCATCTGACAGTAACTTTCTCCTTGTTTAGTCTAGTGAGTGGAACATCAGTGTGCCTGACTATAGAGTCACCTATGACTAGAGTGCTGGATACGTTGTTATGCCTTATGGGCTGTGGTTGTGGTTGAGTGGCACACTGAGTTTGTGGGCTATGTGTCATTTGGGTTGTGTTGGGGGGTGGAGTTTCCTTGCATTTATGCTTTGGATGTCCCTGATGCTTGGGCAGGGTTTTATTGAGAGCCTCCACGAATGTAGGTGTGTGTTTTGTGTTTCTATGTGTGTGTTTTGGTGATGTGGGTTTTGAGGGACTATGTGATGAGTGTGGTGTGGTGCAAGTGTTTACCCTCTCCTCTTGACTGTCTAGTCCAGTCTTTGGTGAAGAGAGCTTTGCTTCCAGTTTGGCTATATAAGTGCATCTCTCACAGGTTGTAGTGTTGGGTGGTAGGAGGAGAGGGTTGTCTGTGTACATGAGGCAATTGCTGCATTGCCCCAAGATGCCCAGATTCATCAGGTAGACAGGAGAAATCACTGGAAGCTGACCCTTAGACATGCCTGGATAAGTGCTTATTTATTAAGTACTAAAAACTGCTTTCCGCTAGACAAGTGAGGAAAGTTGAGTGCTGTAGTAATTTGCAGCTTATGTAGTGCTTACAATGAGTTCTGAACAAGTGCTGAGTTCAAAGAAACTGATATTAGTGTTGAAACTAGAAAACTGGCTAGTTATAAGAAAAAAAAAAACTAAGCTAGAAGGCTACCCTCCAACACAGAAGGGCTTGGGGGCTCTGAAGCCTACAAACAGTCTATGCCACTTAACAGGAAAGGCAGGAAACAAGCTTAGATTTTTTTTTCTTCTGTTTCCCAGATGCTCTCTTTGTACACAGTAGGAGTGCCTGAAATCAGAATATTATCCCACTGCACTCAGTTGAGTAAGCAAATGAGATGGGCCCAGAAGGAGTATCCAAACACAAATTTACAAGAGGGGCGGGCAGTTTCAAGGCCACTAAGATTAACACCAAAACAAAAACAGGGAGGGTGGGTGTGACTAACTGAAGAGCAGAGTCAAAACTTCCAGTTCAGTTAATATATATTCCTGCAACACAGTTAAATCAATTTAAATACTGTATTTTTTGAAAAAAAAAGTGCAGATAAAGGTACTTAAATTCTCTTATACGTCCAGCTGAATACAGCTAGATCTTAGCCGGCCAAAGCTGAGGTTTTTAAGCAGAAAATATTTCAAACTGTACCACTTAGATAGGCAAGGACAGGAAATCAAAGAATGCGGCTACCCCCACACCTGTAATTACTAACAAACAATAAAATTCAGCAGCACTGACTGAAGAGCAACCTCAAAATTTCCAGTTCAGTTAATATATATTCCTGCAACACAGTTAAATCAATTTAAATACTGTATTCTTTGAAAAAAAGTGCAGATAAAGGTACTTAAATTCTCTTATACGTCCAGTTGAATACAGCTAGATCTTAGCCGGCCAAAGCTGAGGTTTTTAAGCCGGCCAAAGCAGAGGTTTTTTTTCAAAAACTGTTTAACTTGAGTATAGTCAGAAAAGATGTGTAGGGGGGTCAAAGGGCAAACAAGAAGAAATGGCCAACAATAGACCTTAACAGAGGAATAAAAAAGGCCAGAGTACAATAACTCATACAAATTATCAAGAATCAGAGGTGTTTGGGCCTGATGAGAGTCCTGGTTCTTGTTCTGGCACCAACTACAAAATCTTACAACTTGTACATATATGACTTCCTAGTAGAAAGTTTTTCACTTCCTTTAGTACCTGCTGCACATCTACAGGAAAAAGGGTGCCTAAAAGATATCAACATGTTATCATCCATGTATTTAGCTGAACAGTTTTTAGGTCAATCCCAGTGTTGTGTAAGTAAAACCAGTCTGTAGGAAAGCTTGTGGCAATTGCCCTTGGTCTGACTGAAAACATGGATGAACCACCGTTGCCTAGGCCAAAAGGAAATCACCATCATAATTTTTTGGGAGTCCATCTGGACATTCAGGAAAACTGTGTTTGAGTGGAAAAGGTGGAAAGAACATAAGAGCATTCCTGTCAGTGACAGTGAGAAATCATCTACCTTCCAGGCCAGTTAACATAGAGTCCTGGAAAATAATCCATTTAGTTGTCTGCTCTGAGAGAAGGCAAACAGCTCTACTTGAGCCACATGTCTGAACTGCTTACTACTGGAAATATGCTGACAGGCATCTTTAAATCTAGCTCTACCATGAAAGTCAGAGGAGAAAGCAGAGGTACAAAAGGCATTTGGGATTTAAACTCAGAAGGATAAACCACAAACAAATAATCCGAAAAAGGAATCCAGGCACCTCGTAGCTGGAAATAATCCAAGTTATAATGTAAAAAAACTTTTAATGTGAGCGCTTTCATTCACATAAATAAAATGAACTTCTTCAGACAAATAAAAGGCATTCAAATAAGCACTTAAATACATTTCCTGATTCATGACATCACAAACACACCCTAGGAAATCATGTGATTATAAATTTCCCATAGTTCATTCATAAACACATCGTTATTATTCATGTTTGACATAAAATAAAAACAATATATATATATATATATATATATATATATATATATATATATATATATATATTGATTGATTGATTGATGTATAAACATATAAATAGGAATAAACACTTTAAAGTTCTTGTGTTCTTTTTCCTATTTATCTTAGAAGTGACTTTAATTTTAAAATACATTTCAAAGAGCAGTAATCATTTAGTCCGGGATATGCGTGTGCATTGAGCCTTAATTGCCACAAAAACTCATGCTCCTCTAGCTTCAAAGTCCACCCCCTCCCTGTAATTAGGTACTACTTGCTTAGTTACCAAGTATTTAAACTGATGATTCGGTTCATTCATTATATGCCTGGCTAAAGCATTCGTGGTGTTTTGTTTGTTTATGCTATACTGGTGTTCATCCAGGATCCTTCACTTTTTGCTATCATTAAAAAAACCCTTGAATAAAATCTTTGCCTAAGTGGCAAAGAGGCACTGGTTCTTTCACTCCCTATGCCAACATCTGGTGAGGAATGGGAGAAGAGAGAGAGAGAGAGAGAGACTCTGAGGTGGGTCACTGGGCAAGAAGGAATCAAGGAGGAAGGGATCCCCATTACCAAATGTACCTCTGCAGGATTACAATTAAAACCATTAGTTTATAACAAACTTGTTCCACAGGGAAGGGAAGAGATTGCTGGGGGAGGGGGTGGATACTGAACAGGCAAAAAGTAATGCTGACTGAGAACACTGTTCTTGACTTTTAGGGGCTTACCCTTTGTTTCAGAGCTTTCTAACACTATTTAAAGCTCCTTTTTGTCAGCTCTTTGATGCTAAAGTTGCTTATTGAAAAATGGTTAAGAGGAAGGAAAATTTTAACAATTCTGAAGAAGGAAGTTTGAAAAATCTGGGTAACTCTTTGATCACCTTTTCCCTTTCATCACGCATATTTTAGTACCTCGACTGCAGAAAGACCAAACAGAATAACCTTACCTAAACTTATCTAAGGAATAATTTAAAATATCAGTTTTAAAATTTCCAGCATGGCTTACAGGAAAAATAAAGCTAGCAGCATCCCTGATGAAGTACTCCTAATGATCCTTTGCAGTATCAGACAACAGGAAGGTGGTTAAAATGAAAGCAGGACTTTCAAAGCTGCTTCTTATTTAAAGCTATCTCTTTATTTGCAAATGTATGGTAAAGGGGTAAAAGACAGAAAAATCTAATTTAAATGGAAAACTACAAAAGAAAGAAAGGAAATGGATGAAAAAGAATATATACAGCTAATTGTTGGGACTAGTGTAATGGTTAAGGTGTTTGTCTCACTGACAAAAGGTACAGTGTTTGATTCTCACCTTTGGGAGGGAAATTGACTAGACTTAAAAGGGCCTATTAGAGCAGCTAGACTAGTAATTAGATACAAACCTCTGAAACCATGAATTTAACGAAAAGGGAAAACATTTTAGAAATTTTTCTGTAAATGTCAATAGTATTAAGAATATAGTAAGAGGAACAGGGATTTTGGAGTGGTGTAATACACATGATGTAGATATAATTATATTAGAAAACACAATTTTTAAACAAACAAAGAAAGATCACAAACAGAGAAACTATAGGGAGGAAAGATTATCTGGAATCTAAGAAATCAGTGATAATCTGGAAGAGCTATATTCTGCAGAAATACAGTAAAAATATTAAATTTAACTTTAGCAAAAATAGGAAGATTAACCATTGTAGAGTTAAAATGGAAAGAATAAGTATAAAGGATTATAACATCATATGCTTACACAAACTGTAAAGAAAGGGAAAGTTTATTTCAACAGATTTTAGAATATGCAGTGATAAATATGAATATCATAATAACAGGAGACTTAAACTGTGATTTAAAAAGCAAATATAAAAAGAAAGGAAATAATACAAGAAAAGTGTCAGAAGTTATAAGATGTGGTGAGTTAAAACTTTGGGACAACAATTTATGGACTTATAAAAGGGTATGTACAGAACTTAAATTATTTTACAGTATGAGAACACAGAACATAATGACAGAAAGTACTTTAACAAAGAAAAAGAATTATATAGAAGAAATCAAGAACAAATACAAGAATTATTATTTAAGCAAGGAGATTTTTTGCAAGGAAAAAGAGAAGAAATATCGAGCTACAAAAGAAGATTAGTAAAGGAAAATGGCTGTGTAATGAGAGAAATAAAAAAATGAAAAAGGAGAAATAGAAATAGAAAGAACCCAGGAAAATATTATGAATAGTGTAGTACAACATGTGCAAGAAATGTTTAAAGAAAAAGAGAAGGTAGTGTAAAAATATGGAAAGTAAAAAAGTTAACAGAAAAAGGGACTAAGAAGTTGGAAAAGGAGATTTCTTTATATGAACCCAATAAAGTATTAGGATGAATAAATACAGATTTGGCTGCAGGACCAGATGGAATAGGGATTGGAGAAAAGAATATTTTTTAAAGATTTTGAATGACTGGTTAAATTAAGGCTTTATGTATAAAGAATTACGCAGTGGAATACTTAAATGTATACGGATGAAGGAAGATAGAAAACAATTAAAAAAAACAGAGACCGATAGTATTGAATAATAGTGATTATAACAGCTTTGTGAAAATAATACAAAAGAGATTTGAAACCTAAAGGGGAAAATGTTATGGAAGATAGTATATACAGAGGAACAGTTGTCAAAAATTATTAATGATAGGTAGGGAAATTTTGGATGATATTATGAATAGAAAAGAAGCAAAAAGCATGACAGGAGACCTTAATAAGGTGTTTGATACAATTGGACATGAAATCTTATGGGTAATAATGAAAAAATACAAGTGAGAAAGTCTGGAAATTATGTATGTCAGTGTTAAGTAATAATAAAATAAAAATACTTGTAAATGGCTGGATACGCCAAGAGATGTCTATGAAGACTGGTGTAAGGGGTGCCCAATGAGTTGTACATACTTTACACTAGTTATGACTGTGATATGTGAAAAAAATACAAAATGAAGGAGGAGAGATCTATAACACTTGAAGATTAAAGAATTCCTGTCCTTAACACATGATGCCATTATAAAAACTACAAAAAATGGGGAAAAAGTAATAATTTGCATAAATTAGTGTCTAGATGTGATAGGGATGGCTTTAAATAAAGAGAAAAGTAAAGGTATATGGGATGTATTGCAGATAAAGGTATATATTTTACAATTAATTAAATTTATGTGCTAGGTATAACATTTGGGAATAAATGTGTACGTAGAATTCAACAAGAAAAAAAAAACAGTAAGAGAAATCAAACAAACTTGTCTTTTCTGGAAAACATAAATTATCATTCAGAAAAAAAGGTTTATTTGACAAATCCACTACTGATGGGGAAAACAGCTTACTTAGCAAGTGTATTTATGTTGCCAACAGTATTTGAAAAGGAATTATTGCATATATTTTTTCATTTATATAGGGTTCTAAACTAAAAAAGAAGGTATGTAAATAAAGAGGGGAAAGGTTTAGGATTAATTAACCAGTGGTATACGCTGGTTCATTAAATTTGTACAAAGTGTTAAAGTGGATTAATGAAAAAATGAGAGATCAGTAGTATTAAGTATGATAAATTTTGGAGTATGGTAAAAAAGAGTAAAAGAGAAAAAGAGTATATAAATGAATAAACAAAATGTTACCAAGACAAAATATTTTTGTTGAAAATAAAAACTGATGATATTGAAAAGAAAGAAAAATATGGTATAAGAATGTAATGACCACATTATGTAAAACCATAGGAAAATTAACAGATAAAAAAAATTAAAGCTAATACAATATAATATATATATATATATATATATATATATATATATATATATATATATATATATATATATATATAATAGATATAATAAGAAGCAAATGGTGCTATAAGAAAGTAGAATGTCAAGATTTTTGTGGAAACTGGTAATAGATAAATTACCAGTAAAAAAAAATATTCAGTATAAAAAGAAAAATGACAGAATATGTTTATAGTATCAAGAAGAAGAAACTACTGAACTTGTTTTTGAAATGCAAAAGAGCAACAAAAAGTTATGGGGAAAAACTATGTAAAAATGATTTATTTCAAAGATATACAATAAGTGGATAAAATAAACATGGATATGATTAAATACAGATATTACAAGAATAAAATGAAAGAATGTATTAAAAGAATATATAAGTTATTTTATGTCATATGGGTGATATGGAATTAAAGATTAAATTAAATTATGTTTAACAGTAAATGCAGTTTAGCAACAATATGAAGTAAAATCAGATGATTATGGAAAAGGGAGTTTGGGGGTCTCATAGGGTTAAAAATTTAGTACGATTGGAAGGAAAATTATGAATATGTGTAAATATATTTGTATATCTATACATATTTGTACATTTGTAAATATTTAAATATACTATAAATAAGAGTTCTTTTTTGTATATAAATAAAGGACTTCTACTCTTTTCGATAGGTGCCTGGAATCTTTTACATCCACCTGAGTTACTACCAACTCAAGCATATGGGATACTGGTTTAATGTCTCATTTGAAGGACAGCTCACTCAAGAGTGCAGCACCACCCTTATGCTACACTGCAGTGTCAGCAATTTATCTACCTGGTGTGGGAACAGAACCCACAGCCTTCTGCACCATAGGTAAGTGTGCCACCTGTTGTGCCACTGACACTGTATAAGTACTGACACTGCATAATAAAATAAAGTTTTTCACACAAAAAAATTCACATAAGCATTTACACATTAACTTCCTTACAAATGCAGTGACAATCCTAAAATGTTCAATTTCCTATCTAAACATAATACTTCAGACAAAAAAACACAAGTTTTCCTCAGGAAAATATTGTTAGTGGAAGGCTTTCCTCAACTGGGGAGTTACCTGTCCAACCACAAAGGATCACTAGTCAACCAATAATTCCATGGAGGCCTGCCAAAGAAGCGTTCTTAGGCAGTAAAAAAGCTCTGAACGTTTTTGTCCCCTTGAGTTCCTGACAGTTGATGAGAGTGGAAGGCACCCTTAAGCTTCAGAAAGCTAGTCAGTCTGCCTGGGGTAGGACTCGTATAGCTTATGCTACTGCAACAGTGATCTATATGCTGTTCATCTGTAAAATGTGTCCTCTGGTATTGGTTCACTACTTAACACTATCAAACAAATAAAATAAAAAAATGACAGTGGTATGAGGAGTACTCCAACCAGTTATTGGGTTGGTAGCCTAGGAAGCTTACTTATTTGTTGATAGGGTAGAGTGCCAATCCACTATAACCTTTTTCAGACTCGGATTAGGTGCACTAAGTAACTTGTTCAGATTCACACAATTGGCAAATGGAGGCTGAAGGAATCAAATTTTAAATTGTGAAGCAACTTCTCACAACCTTAATCCCCTACTAACTGTGAGACACAATAATGTTTTGAGTTTTAATTAAAAAAAACTCTTTGTACAGCCTATACTGATTAAAAACAGGAATGTAGGTTTGCTCAAAAGTGCATTGTTAAGTGAGTTTCATATCTCTTAATTGCCCAGAATTTTGCAGAATGTCCTTGATTTTGTTGCATATTTTTACCCTCTCCCTGATAAATGTTTTGATTTTGTAGTAAATCACTGAGGATAACATTATGTAATGATGCCACACATTAGAGTTTGTTCAGAAATGCACGTTGGTGCAAAATCTGCTGTTCTATTAACATTTTAAGTGAATAAGTAATATCTAAAACTGTTTTCCCAAGCTATGGCGATTGGATGGGAGAAAGGAAATTCACCCCAGGGATCACGTCAGTCGCCCTGCTAGACAGGGGTCCAGGAAAGTAAATAATGTGGGAAGAAATAGCCAGGGAATTGTTATGGCTAGGCTTGTATAGGCCCTAGGGCTGATAGCCTAGTACCAACCTATGAACCTTTGTCTCTTGCTTTTAGAAGTGACCTAGTTTCTTTGTTTAGCCATGGGGCAAAGTTAGATTTAACTCTTATTGTCCTTGGAGAAGCCTGTGTGTTTAAGATAGAAAGAAAGGTAGTATTTAAATATTCTACAGTGTCTTCTAGGGGGAGTAGTTTAAGTGGTGATCAGTTACAGTGTTTGAGGATGTTTATTAAGTCATCGAGGTTGAGGGGTTTTTTGTTACTGATTTGTCTGTACATAGTTTGTTTTGTTGGATTTATTCGATGTCTAAGTAGATAGGTTGGGAGATGGTCACTGAGGCTGCAGGGAGACAGACAGAGTGAGGGGAATAGGCTGGTTTATTTATTAAGATCCAGTCAAGAATGGAGTGTTTATTGGATGACTTGTCAATCCTAGTGAGGGTGTGTATCAGTTGGGTAAAGCCATAGAGGTTGATGTGATAGTGGGGTTTTGGGAATTGCAGTTTGAACAGTCAATATTAAAATCACCCATGATTATTGCTTCCTGAGGTAGTGATTTTTGTGATCCAGTTCAATATGTTTTCTAATGTGTGGATGTTGTCCCTAGCTGGATACAAGTTCCGATTATGTTTATATGTGTTTTCTGAGTTAATGTTAAGCTTGGTAAATATCACTTCAGCATTATCAAAGTTGGGGGTGATTTGATTTTAAAGCTTCTAGGGAAAAGTGATTTTTAAAGAGTAAGGCTACGTCACTGCCTCTTTTGCCTATTCTGCCTAGACAACTTGGAGGGGATAATATCATTACTGGTGACATTGGGTTTAACCATGTTTCAGTAATCAGTACGATATCAGGTGACTACAGAGACAGGCTGGCATGTAACTCATGGACTTTGTTAATGATACTTCTAACCTTCTTCTTTCAGCTTTTCCTGGTTAGAGGTTGCCACAGTGGATCACCTGTCTGCTTATAATTGGCAGTGGAGTTTTTTATAGTGTCGAGTTGCCAGCCCGGCACCCAACCTTCCACAGAAGGCACACACATGCACGCACTCATGCCTAGGGCCAATTTAGAGTGTACAATCTACCTACAGCATGTCTTTGGGATGTGTGAGGAAACCGGAGCACCCAGAAGAAACCCACTTGACCACAGGGAGGACATGGAATCCACAAAGAAAGCACCCCAGCCGAGGATCGAACCGGAGAACCTCTTGCTGTGAGGCGGCAAAGCTAACCGCGGCACCACCACGGCCGCCCGTTAGTGATACTTCTAATATTCATGTTTAATAGTAATGTAACAGCTTTGTGAGGAATATCAGTGAGATACATTGATGCACCACTCAGCAGGCTCAGTAACAAGATGGTTATGATAAGTTGCCTATCAGCTGCCAGGATTCACCATATAACACATTAGAAAAATTTAGAAAATTTTTTTGTTCAAATTTTCAGAAGAGATTTGAAATTTTTCATGCTTTTCACAGCACACAACTGCCCAGATATGGACTATCTTGCAAAAAAAAAAAGCCTAAGAGTAAAACCCTGGAAAGGTTCTGGCCCTCAGCATCTTTTATGACCTTATTGGGCAAGACAGTCAGTCTGCAATAACAGTATGAAACAAGCAGTTATGCAATGTTACTGGAGACAAAGCCCTCACATAAAGCTACTACAATAACCAGGTGGTCAGTAACACACATCTCACTACACCTATCACACACAATACAAACCAGTCATACAGATCTACACAACACATGCTGGGGCTCTTAAAAGTAACCTACCTAAACCACAAGGACTTCCTAATTGTAACCTAAGAAACAAGTACCCTCAGCCACCTTGTAAACTCAGCTCAAGCAGCATCCACCATGAAACATGCATCTAACACTCACAGTGACTCAACTCAAAACCCATAAGACAAATCCCTACACAATCCAATTTCTTAGTCATAGATGATGTCATAGTGAGACACACTGATGCACCACTCAACAAGCTCAGTAAGGAGACGGTTATGGATAGTTGCCTATCAGCTGCCAGGATTCACCACATCACACATGCCCTCAAGTCCTTGTACCACAAGTACACATATGATGCAGTCATAGTGAACATGTGAATAAACAGCTTGAAAACTATCTCCTTGGACTACATGAATAGAAACATGATGGAGTTGAATTTATGACAGAGACAGGTTTGAACCAATCCTTGAGAAGCATTTTACCATCACAGAGAATGTTGCTGCAATATGAACAAAAAGGTTACTGGTTAAAATAATAGGCTTAGCTTTTAGAGTCACTTAAGAGGGAATCCAATATATACCAGCCTGGAAAGAGAGGGTAGACAGTCTTAAATGCTTTGCCAGGGTTGGCATGTATCTCTCTTCTCAATCTTTTGTATACTGGCTAAAAACCTTCTCCATCCATACAGTGCCTTTTTTAGGCAACGCCAGTCTTCAAAAGCTTCCAGCATAACAAAACAGAATCTAGATAACATAAAGACATTACTGCATAATGCTAGGGGCCTTAACAAAAAACTCCACTCCCTACAAAAACTGCTTACCCCAGAATGCAAATATATATGCATCGTCATGGATATGTGGCACAAGACCATTGAGTGCACCCCATTAGTGTAGGGTTTGAACATCTACCACACATTCAGGCCCACTGTATTAAACGAAGGCACTAAAGGTGGCGGTTTCTCTATATTCACAAAACAAAGTCTCACCTCCAGGCACATAACACAGGATAACAAACTGGAACTCCTCTATATCCCACTTACCTTTAACAAAATCCCTTATCATATCATCGCTAACTATAGGTCCACCTCTATGCCTCCCTTGACCCACACGTCCTACCTGAATAGTATGTATTAGACTAAACACCGTTCTCCTAGAGGACTTCAACTAACCATCCACCATATAAGAGACTTATGCATCGCCTAACATGTACACTAGCAGATTTCTGGACTTCATAAATATAAACTCTCAGGACCAGTTAGTCAGCAGTCCAACTGGGTGAGAAAAAATCCTGGTTTTGGTCTTCAGCAATATGGGACAGCTCTGTTCCCCACCAACTGTAACTTCCTCAACAATCAAATCAGATGATAATTCAGTCAAGTTCACTATAAGACTGAATTCAGAAGCATCTCCAAATATCTCAGTATTCAGATAACTTGAGTGATGACCTGGATAAATTCAGTATCCCTCTCCAATCTGATGGCCCCACTGCATATTTGAAATCCTTTACTGCCAAACTCTATGCACATGTGAATAGCTGTGTACATGTATCTGTCCTCTCTGAACTAAATACAATGGCAAATTTAAAACTAAACAGCTATGGTAGAACACATATATAAACAGACTTTATAATAAAAGAAAAAAAAATCATTGCACGCAATAATAAATATTACCTTCAAGATGTCCAAAAACATTCTTGCTAAACTTAATAAAGGACTCTGGTCCCTACTCAAATCAGACAAAGCTAGGGATGAGGTAAAAATAGCCACTGAAGCAAAAGACAACCATAATACCTTCTTTAACTATGTTACAAATCTTAGCCACTGAAGCAAAAGACCACAACACCTTCTTTAACTATGTTAAAAATCTCAGACACAATGTTCAGCACTGCACAGAGCTAATACTGAACGGTATTACATGCATGGATCCTGAAGTCCTAGTCAATCTGTTCCCAGATCGAATCAGCCAAAGCTAGACACAAGATAAAAATAGCCACTTGGGCAAAAGACAACAATAAAGCCATTATTTAACTACGTTAGAAGCCTCAGAAACAATGTCCATTACTGTGTACAGCTAATAATAAATGATATTACATACTCAGAACCTAAGGACATGGCCAATCTACTAGTGCAATAAATTTAACTCTAATTTCATCACCTCTCTCTACCCCAACATTCTTAGATCACATACCCACATTTACTTCCCCCCTCAAATCTTCCAGGAACAAGTCCTCAAAGCACTTTTCAAGGTCAATGAACACTTTTTCTATGGGACCAGATAAAATACCAGATTTCCTGCTAGCCAGCCTGAAACAACACCTGTCAAACCCCCAACAGACACTATTCAATATCAGGCTTTGTGCCAGATGGATGGTGAACTGCAAAAGTCAACCCCCCTTGCACAAAAGTGGGGTGCCAATGGACATGGGTAATTACAGCCCCATAAGTATGACCAGCCTCATCTGTAAGGCTATAGAGAGCAATGGATGAGGGAAAACAGTACGCACCAAATATCTAGACCCTCACAAAGGAGTCTAACACCACTCACACTCAGGTACTTTTCATAGACTCTTCCCAGCTTTTATTTTTTACTTATTTATTTAACATCTGTTAATCAGGAAAGTCCAACTTGCAACAAAGCCAATTTTCAACAGAGGCCCGGGGAGAAATGCTCCAGACGCATGTCTTTGTAAAGTGGGAAGAAACCGGAGCACCCGGAAGGAACCCACATGAACACAGGGAGGACATGCAGACTCCACACAGAAGGCACCCCAGCTGAGAATCGAACTGGACAACCTCTTGCTGTAAGGCGACAACACTACCGCTGCACCACTGTGCCATCCATAAATAAAAAATACACCCCTGCCAAGTATTAAACTCAGGACCCTTTGAACTACACTTCAGTGCAATATACCACTAGGCCAACTCAGCTCTATTTAGCCAACTCAACTAAATGTTAGTCACTATCTAACACACTGGATTGCAAACTGGCTCACAAACAGAACCCTGGAAATTGGGAGTAGGTGGCTTTAACTCCTCAAAAAGACCTGTCACTAGAGATATACTCCAGGGTTCAGTGCTTCGGTCACTCCTCTTCGGCAATTACTTCTTGAAAGCCAAAGCTAATTTTTAAGGGTTTATGGCTGACCAAGTCTGCAGATGTTTGCAAACTTGGTGCGTCAGAAAGTTTACAAAGGACAACAAGATCCTCCAAGATGGTCTTTACTAAACAAATCGATAGTGTCATAACTATAGACTAAAACTACACACCAACAGTCTTCTTTGGCAATGAATACACCCCTATAACTATCACATCAACAATACACCAATAAAATTGATTTGGTAATTAGGGAGCACAGAAGCTATATGGATAAAAACTATCCTTTGATCACCTTGTTTTCACTACTGTAAAAACGTCCTTTTTCACTGAATGGCTTATTAGTATGGGTATACCATGTACGTCCAGGGATGCAATCATTCTACTGTATTCAGTACTTATTAGTCTGATAATTGAATATAACGGCCCCATTGTTATGCACTTTTCCAAACACTTGACACAACCTGAATGACCACAGTGCTTCCACACCAAGAAAATCAAGAGCCTAAATCATTAAAAACTACCCTACAGCCTCAAAGCTTTGTCCCTCGGTATCATACAGGTTACGGAAAAGCGATCGCTGCTTTGACTACTGAGCCTCAACAGACCCAACTTTCTCGTAAGTGGTAATGAAAACGCCCACTCGAGACAACAGAATCTGTTGTACAACATAAATAAAACACACTGTTGAGGCAGATGTGTAAAAAAGGCCACTTTTTGGAACGGTTTTCCTTTCCACATAAAGCACTTTCCTTATTACATTCAAACGTCATCTTGAGAAATGGAGGGGGAACCGCAAACTCACCCCTGGTTTAACACCCTTGTCCCTTATGGTTAGGGGTAAACATGTAAATGCATAGTTCTCAACCTTCCTTCTCCAAAATAAGGAACAGTAGTCCTCATAAATTCAGAGCCGGTGTTAGCATTTTGGGGGCCCCCAGCAAATGTCAAGTTGGGGGCCCCCTAGGCACTTCCAGTATAAGTATCATCCTAACAATGCCATCCATACTAAGCAACCCTTTATTTCATGCTGCAAACTTTTAGGAGTAATATCCACAGACAGACCTGCAGCTACAAGCTTTCACATTACAACAGGCCTATGTATCACACTTTCACTATGTTGAGCTGTCTAACAAAGGGGCAGTTAGAGTTACTGGCACTTAGTTGCAACAGTGATACATTGCAACAAGTCTATGTACAGGTCTGGACTTAAAGTGAAATGATGACTGGACCTACATTTCAACACCCCCCCCACACACACACACCCTCCAGTCCTCACCTCTGAATCCTTCTTCTTTTGGGCACCCCATACCATCCACGTTACTTTTTTCTTCCTTTCCTCACATTTTGCCTTACTCTAAGCTTTTTCAAGAAGCCATAACTTTCTACATGCTCTGAAGTGCATTTTACACAACCTTTTCATCCAATAATAGCTTGAACAGAAATTATGATTAAGGAAAGAAATTCACTGTTGTGGTTCAGCTTTAGTTTTCCTTGCATCATTCAACACACCTTTCCTGAACAAGACAGCCCAGTAATAACCATTTAGGAAATAACTCAACAGGTTTACAGATGGTCTGGGATGCATTTTAGAGCATTTTCTCAACATTTTACTCTAATGGTTGCCTAAATAAAAATTATGAAGAAAAAAAGAATGTCAGTCTTATTTTTTTCTTTCAATGCATAATTTGTGCCTAAGGCTTAATTTTCAAAGCGGACAAAATTGTAGCTTAGAGTAAACTAACAAGCCAGTAGTTGTGAGAATATTTAAGTCTTATCTGGAAATACTGCCTACCTCCCTAACCCTCTAAAAAAGACAAGTCACTGCCTAAGCATCCCTCTGGTGTTAGACTGGGATGAAAGCAGAGATTTAAATTGCCTTTGTCATATATTTCAAGTGACTGATGATATACATATACATAGCATGTTCTTCACCCCAGCCGTCAAAGCTAGCCACATGTATATGTGCCTAGTACGTGATTGTGAGAATGATTTCAGTAATATTCAAATCTGTTGCTCCTAGACAGTACACCTCTCTTACACAAGCTATAGTAACCTTCTTTGTACACCTCTGAGGTCTGTGAGAAACACTGACCTTGGCTCAAACACAAGCTATAATGACTTAATGTGCGCACCTCTAAGGTTTGACTGTGATGAAAATTAAAGATGTAATATCCACACAATCTCTAGCCCCTGATAACCCGTATCAACTTTATGTACACACACACATTTGAGCAGGGCTGGTTTTAGAATGGGTGTGGTTGTAAACAGAGGCTATTATTAGCTTTATCCTAAAAGGGTCATATCTCAGCACCATTCAGGTTAAACAGCGTATTCAGAAAATTGATACATTTTTCTCCAACAAGCAACAGCTTTGGTGGGGGCCCCCACAGAGTCAAGGATGATAAAGGGAGTCCCCATTATCCATTTAGACAGTCTGGTGAATGGGGGCAACCAGACTCCAAGAATATCTAAGTGTCTGAATGTTCTGTGATATATGTTATGTCTTACTTTCGAAATATAATTACTTGTTAGGTACATCTTTTACTGATACACAGAAGAATAATGTCTGTGTCCTGGCATTACTGGGTGCATGCACGGATAAAAATTAGTGATGTTTTTTTACATACACACACAGACACACACACCAAACCACAAACACATACCTACACACACACACCAAACCACAAACACACACACACTAACATGCATAAGCCACAGCAGTAATAGTTATGTACTTATTTCAGCAAACAGAAATGCCTTGTGCAACATTGATACTGCCACACCAGATTAGTCACTGCTGTTTAGCAGTCGTCAAACAGCAGAAGGGGTAAGATTTATCTCATTGAAGAGTAATGCATACTTGTCACTGTCCCTACTTTCACAGACTTTCCCTGATTTTGTTCATACTTTTGTTTTATCCTTCGTAAAAAGTCTGATTTACTGGTAAATCATTCAGGATTACAAACAGTCAATTAATCCAGACATCTGAGTTTTATACTTATTGTCCAAAAATAGATGTTGATGCAAAATACGTTATTCTATTAACTTTTTAAGTGAATTAGAGAAATATTTAAATATATTTATGATTCTGAGCATTTATTCTATTATTTTTGGGATTGTACTGAATTCTTAAGCAAAGAAATTGAGTTATAGTATCTGGTGTTCTGGCATTAGTTATAAAACTACCTGAAAGAGAAACTATCCCTGATGATCGGAAGCATCAGCTCTTCTTAAAATCCAAAGTTTGCACTGAGGTAAGTCACTCTGGGCTGCTGATCCCTCTAGTGCTTATATTGTTCATGTTCATTATCATCTTCATCCTAACAGGGTCATATCACAGCCCTGTTCATGTTAAAGAGCATAATTAGGAAATTAATGCATTTTTCCCCAAACAGAAGCTTTTGTGGGGCCCCCACACAGACAAATATGATTAAGGGGGCCCCCTGCAGCCATGGTTTTGCAGGGACTAAAAGCTGGCTATGTAGTTAGTTTTAGTGGAGAAAATGTCCAAAAGCAGGGTTTAACTAAGCCACTATGTCAGTAGTAAAATATTTAATGGCATTCTGATGCCTGTTACTTGACAAAACACCGTTACTACAACCAGAAATATCTTTGAATTTTAAAGGAGATATAAATAAGAGTTATTACCCTCATAGTTTATTAACTAGGCAAGACTGCTGCACTAGCTTTTGTTGGTTTTACAGATGTGATAAGATAACTTGCTGGGGGGGGGGGCCCAGGGAACAGGGTTCGCTGGTGCCTAAAATCGGCTATGCTCATAATGTGGAACAAATGGGCAAAATGTGGAACACATACTAATGGCTTACTAACAACTTCAGCTAGGAAAGTCATAGCATGGTTAAAATATGCTGGTAAGATGCGGTGGTGGTGCTGCGGTAGAGTTGTCGCCTCACAGTTAGACATTGCCCGTTCGATTCTCAGTTAGAGCGTCTTCTGTGTGGCGACATGCGTGAATGGGCGTTCCTTCGTTGAAGGTTGTGCGTTAGGCCAGGCAAGCCAGCACGTAAAACTCTACTGCCAATCATTAGCGGACCGGAGTTCCGCTGTGGCGACCCCTAAAAGCCGAAAGACAAACTTATAAAGAAGATCTTTTAATGAATGAATATGAGTAATTTTTATTTACCTTGGATTTCACTTCAAAAAATTCCTAACACTGAATGTGCTGCAGATCCTTTCAATGTGGAACTTCGAGGAACATGAACTTTTTAAGACCCCAAATGAGGTACGTTCCTCGTAATGAGGTACACTTGATGCTCTACGCAGCCCTGGGTTATTAAATTACAAGGGCTTAAAACTTCAAGGGAACGAAGGGATGGATAGGCTTTTAAGGATCCACAGGCTAGGCAAGTCCTACCTGGTGCCAGTCCACACTGTTCACTAATAGTACTGATTCCCAAGATTAACACCGCCACTTTTGACTGCGGCATTTCGTTAGTGCGTTATATCACCTTTACATAAAACAACAAACACCACTACAACTTAATCGTTATTTACTGAGATTATATGCGTATACACGATTTTTTACTTTTTCCTCTGCATTTGCTGATATTGTTCTTATTTTAACTGCAAACACAAATTTGTGAAGCGCATTTCTTTATTTTTGAGTACGTAAACAACGCCGTGTACTGATTCCTCCCTTCCCCCAACAACGGCTCGCTCGCGTGCACACCTTGGCAAAGAAAGCAGCCTTCTCGAGCCGTGTACAAACATATAATAAACCCGCCTTCTTACTCAAGCCATTGGCCGATGCCAACACTTGGAGAATTTGGATAGGACTTGGGGTCTGTCAATTGCAAAGGAAAGACATCAAGGGGACCCTAAAGGAGTATTCCTTTAATTAAAAATGGGTTTTCTCTATAAAGTTTATTTTGTTCCTAGAAAAGCGGAAAGCGCGTTTTATTTTTAAACCCTTCAAGGTAGATACCATCCTCTAAGATTGGTTTATGTACATGTGTCGTTTGTAAAGTAAGCAGACGAAATGTACCAAAAGTCGAGTTTTCAGCAGGACAAAGACTAGCATATAACTCTAGTAACAGCCGTACACACCTTACACCATTGCGATTTTACTGCATTTTTTGAAAAACTATCAGTAGAAAATACGTTTACCTCAGGTTATACGGTGTTGTGCTAATTCGGTGTTACCTACTAAACATCTATAAGTAGTACTTATTCTACCGATCACATACTGTTTGTGTTTTGTCGGCGTGATATCCAAGACTCTTTTACCGTCTCTAGAACGCTCTGGTATTAAGTTAGGAAAGAAGAAGTTACTGTGAAACTGCATTTGTAATACCTTACAGCATGTTAAGTGTAAAAGTACTAGAAACAGAAACCAGAAGTAGAGCGATGCAGTCAAATTGAGGGCAGTAGGTGCCACTGATCTGTCTGTTGGACTTCAGCTGCAGCCCCACTTTCTTAGAAATGTGCCAGAACATTACATATTTTAATATCGTCTAAGCATTCTTGCTTATTTCGGCGTTAATCAGAAACTTTGGTTTAGTCATACTGCTCTGTCTAGCAGTTGCCAAACAGAAAAGTACACATTTTCATTTGAATTATAGTTTGGGAAGGCTTATATACTTAGAAGCAAGTCAAAGATTTGATATTTGGTTTTCAGTAACCTTACCTGCTATCACGTTAGAAGTGAGCCAATACACGGGTTTCTGTAAGACAAGGGTTAAGTAAGCAGGTGTATCATCTGCCGTTATTTTATTTAGAGTTTTGGAATACTTTTTGGCAGTAAGACATAAATTATGAAAACACTGTTTAGTGTATATGAACATTTAAGGCTGAAAAGGTTTACTCAGAAGATGAAAAGACAATAAAGAATTACCTTGACTTAGGATGTCCATCTTGCATAACACGTGTGATTAAAAAGCCCACAACACATTTGATAGCTGGAACTATATACTTTCTTTTGAAAGATTCAACAGTTGTATCTGTGGTGCTTTTCTCCCTGGGCCTTTGAGAAGGGGGAATACTGCCCAGTCAGACTATCTTGGTTAACACCAATCAATCAATAAATTGTTCTTAGTACACCAGAAATTAAGATAACCACCTATATTCATACTCTGGTACCATCTTTTGAGGGTATCTTTTTAAAGGTTATAATATCAGTATGCCTGGTGTCTATAAAAAGTATACATGAAAAGTATGGGGCATCTGTCTAAAAGTGACATTTTTTTTCCCTTTCTCACCAGCCGTAGGCCAATCTTCAGTTATGGCAAATGCCTGTAAAGAAATCCAAAATCTAAGTTATCTTGACAGAATCTTAAATCAGTGAATGACCCAAGGATACCTACAAAAATAAATATTTTATCATAACTAGAGCAGCTCAAACTCTGTCATATGTAAGCATAGCAGCAGTGAAAGATTTTGGCTTGTACTGAAAAGGGGCATACTCCTCCAACTGTTATCAAATACACTTTGTATACAGCATCCTGTTGGCACAAGGTACACAAAGAAGCTGTGAACATTGAAATCTTGGCTTGTCATCATGCTGAGTACTACATTTGGTTACTAATATTTAAAACAAATAATGAGAAACCTGTAATGACACAGCAATCTTGGTATAACTGTTGAACTTAAACAACAGAACAAACTGTAGGCAGCATCTGTCTGACTGAACACCAGGTATACATCTCTGGTAAGCTTTCTCAAAACCAAGGTTCTTGCAGTGCACTCTGTCAGCAGTTACACTTAAAAATCCTC
This sequence comes from Protopterus annectens, assembly GCF_019279795.1. NCBI lineage: Eukaryota > Metazoa > Chordata > Ceratodontiformes > Protopteridae > Protopterus > Protopterus annectens. The sequence goes on along the minus strand of NC_056750.1, from coordinate 165,118,552 downwards.
TTACAGCTCAAGCTTGAACACATCCACAGGAACAGCAAGTATCCAAGAAAAAAGCACTGTGTTTCTGTTCAGCATTTCAAAAGAACATTGAATCTTCAGCACTCAGAATCAAGATATTATCACAGGAAATTCTATCAGCATGCAAAGAAGAAAATCAGTTTTATATACAGCTCTTTTTTTTTCTTAAAAGGATACATGAAGGTCATTTTCTCTTTTGTATTCTGTGTGTGCAGAAATCAGTGCACCTCTGGCTAGAAAACCCCGCCTACACAGGATACGCTGATTGTGTACTAAAGAATGAGTAGTTGTACATGATTGGCCTTATGGGCACTCAGTCATTAATGCCAAGGGGTCCATTAGGGAGGATACCTCAGTTCAGTGTCATTGAGAGTACATGGTGCCTCATTTTCTTTTCAGAAATTCTGTTTTTTTATGTACAGTAGTTGCATTCTTTCAAATTGGTGTGTCTGCTTTTTCAGGCGGTTGGGCAATGACTCACTGTGTTTACAGAATGCAGGCTGTTGAAATATTTACTGAAAGCAACAGTCACCAGACAATAAAAAAAACATTCTCATGCTTTTAAGGCCTAGCCACTGCTGAAAGAACAGATACGTTTAGTAATTATTTTACTTTATTTATACTTTATTTTAAGCAAAATAAAATATTAATTTTTACTGATAAATATATCCTCACCCTGTGGATTACATTATAAGTGTGCAGTTTATGATTATGCATTATTTATGTTAATATATAGAAATTTAAGATGAGTTTAGGGTGCAGCATTAGTAGGTAACAGTGTTTGGGAAATCCTGCCATGTATTTTGAGTTTATATATGAAATAAGAAACTTGTCACATGGGTTTGGGACTTCTGTACCATTTAGCTGTAGTATGGTATGACAGCTGCTTTATTGGACCCTGATTCTGAAATGGGTAGAGGCCTGCTACATGGATTTGGTGGTGGTGCCTTTATTTTATTTATTTATTTATTTTATTTGTGTAATTACTAGCAAACTAAAATTAAAAGTATTTGACAGGTGACTAGGTAATGTACAAACCTAACTTCCCTTTTGTATATACTTCTTTATTGTACTTAATAGTAATTTAAAGTAATTAGGTAAGCCTAGGTATGACAAAGAAGCATTTTGATTAGATTCTCAATGAATTTTTTTTTGTGTTAAGTACGAGCATTGTTTTTGTTCTATTTTTAAACAATACTTACTTGGTTTAAAACAATTAATTTGTTTTATAACAAACTTTTATGGTTGTTTTTAATTTTATTTTGAAATAATAATATTCTTAATTCTTTATGGTTCAAACTTTTGTTAGGAGACTGGTTGATGCTTTTTGGTATTTCATTGTTAATACTTAAATATGCAATTATTCTATTCACCAGTTATGTTAACCATTGGTTGATCAATTTATTGGGCTCAATACCTATGTATATAAGTAAGCGGGTTACTTGTTTTAATTGTCTGATGAAGTTTGGTCACAGGTACCAAATGAAAGCGCTTACACTTTGTGGTAAATAAAAGTTTGATCGTGCAGCTGGTGTTCCTGGCCTCGTCTGTTGGATTTGTGTTTGCTGGTTACTTTTATTCCTGGTTTTTGGTCACTTATTTGTGTGTGTCCCAGAAACTTTTCCACACAGTATGCCAATTGCTATGGACTTTGAATCGTCTGTTAGGTATTTATAATGTTTCCTGAAAAATAATCGAAACTTACGGGTAGTCTCTACAGTGATTAGTTGTGAAGAAACTGTATTCAGCTCACTTAGTTCTCACTGATGGATTTAGCTGGTGAGGTTACCAATAATCTGTAAAGCTCCCATTGTAAGCTCAGCACATTTTAAAGACCAAGTCAAACTGCATATTATTTGTATATAAAGTTTAACATGGCTATTTCTAAACATTGTCTGCCTCACAGCCTTTAACTGCATCCTGCCCATTATTTTCACTTTTGTGAAGGGGGACAATAGTGGGACAGTTCTTTAAAATGGTGTAACAAGCAAACTTATACGTGGCACCTAGTGGATGTTTGGCACCAGGCTGCATTCTTTCCTATTTATCTGCACTGACACTTTATCAGTTTAAGTTGTAGCCATTCACACACACATACCTTTTTTTGTTTTTGCAAACCTAGGACTTTCAAATGAATTAAATTTTCTGTTTCATGGATAACCCATTAAGATTCTACACATCAATAATTTGTCCAAGATTGGTACAGCTCTACCTTCCATTACTAAATAGTACCACATTGTTCACCACTGCCTAGCTTACCCTTAATTCCATAATGCACCAACGTACAGTCAATCATGTTTTACCTTATAATCAGCTTCATTGGAATTATTTTCATAGCACTTGTTTCCCCTCGGCTCCAGTTTTGAAAATATTTCACATCACTTATCATTAAACAGCATAATAATATCAGCTCGCAGAAATCATCTCAACAGTGCCATCATATTTACCATTCTTGTTACCGCTTGCAACAATCATTGTTGCATTAAATAAAACACAGAAGCAGCAGGTGGATTACATGGCCACAACCATGTGTTTATTGCCAATTATTGCCAATTTCCTTTGCTAAAACCAGTTGCTGGACATGTGCACAAGGCAGGAATGTCAAGGAGGCCCTTTATTTATTTATCTCTTAGCAATGCCATAAACACTACAGAACAACAGACAGCACTGGCGATGTCCGGCCCCTCCTATAATCATGCTTACATCACAAGATTTCTTGTTATGACATTCTAAATTCCTCTGACCGCCTTACAATCTGCCAAGGAGCCATTGCCGGGCTAATAAGTCCACTGGCAATGATCCCCTTGGGGCTGTCTGGCCTGTGTGTGGTCCGGCTAAAGAGTCCTGTGAACCCCCCCCCCCACTTACCTTGGCCTGTCTTACCTTTTCTGCCTTCTACCACAGAATAGAGGAATATTCCTCCCTTCCGCCAAGCACGTCTCAATTTACTAAAATTGTAGGCCCTTTAGTGCTAAACCGACTTGTAATTCCTTATAAAAAAAACCTGCATTGCCTCCGCTGACAAATGAACCCCATCCTCAGCATACCTCTCTTTGGTCAGCTGACCCTAATGCCAGGGTGGGAAATGTACACCCCACCAGTGCTCCTTAATAACTTATCCATGACATTATTAATTCTCACCTCATCCTTTCCACTACCTTAATTGATCTAGCCCCCCCTCCACCTTATTCTTTGAACTGTTTCTGACCAGCAGATTATAGCCTGAGGCCAACAATCATGTAAGTAGTTTACCTCTTGTACCATGAACTCCACTAACTATTTTATTGGACAGTGGCAAATGTAGTTACCTCCTAAGTGTAGCACAATGGCTGCCAGTGTTTGCCCCCTTCTGGCTGCCCGGTGCAACACTGACCTCAGTTGATGCCATTGCATGCCTAATACCCAAAACCAAACTGCCTCATAACCACCTTGATTCCATCTCTGGGAGAAGAGACCGGCCTGGTTTGACCCTGTCGCTGAAGCTTCCAAATAAAAGAATGACACACCAATCAAATGTACCTCAAATCAGCTGCCAGTGTGCTGAAGTAGAAAAACAAGAGTTAGAGACATTTACACCTGACATCATTGTTGTAAGTACTCGATTTCCACCTACCCAGTCTCTTTATGTCAGCCTGTGATGCTCCTTTTGCGTGTGCATGAGAAGCTGTTCCTCTCCGAAAATAATGTATCGTTATAGCTATCTGTGTCTAATCCAGATAGTTTAACCACCTCTTTTAAGACTGCCGTCATATATGTTTGGGGATCACCTTGCAGAAGAAAAAGAATGGGCCATTTAATGTACCCCTATAGTTGCAGTACTCCAACATGACTGTGAACAACTTCCATTTTACACTCTGGGGTTGCAACCCTCACCCATTGACCTTTCCCTTCTTGGTCCATTTTGGATTTAGATATATAAACTCACGTGTCATCCTTGAACAGCTGCACATGTGCCAAGGTAAAGCCATTCCTTGGCCTTTCTGCTTGCTTGGTTGAACAATCTCTGACCACCTAAATTCCCCACAGAAAAGCAGCCCTAAATAAATCTACTTCATACACAGAAAAACAAAGCACTAACATAGCCATCCATAATTTATGTAGTACTGCTAGACCTATGGGATACCTATTATCTAGGATTTTGGGTGTCCCCCCAATCCTTAAACATTGCTCGGATGTGAGAAGAATTAGCCAAGTCTCCTAACCCTAGAGCCTGATGAAACCAATTCAAAGCTGACATTGTGTTTCCTTGGCATCCCTAAATGCCAACCTCTATCTTTCACTAGTACAATGTAATTCTGATTTGGTGAGGTGGTATTGGCCATGCTGACTTTCAGCCTCTGGATAATCCTGCCTGCAAAAATTGCTGAATGCATTTATTATACCTTAGCCTTGTCCTTCCACTGAGGGCATTACACATTAGCCTCCATTCTCGGTTGCCCATAATTCCCATAACTGATCTGGCACTCGATCCGGGATAGGTTTTGCATTTGGAGCCAGTAACCTGAACTTGGGCTGCTGTAAACGAGAAAGGGAATCTGCTAATGAGTTATCAATGCCTAGTATGTGTTGTGCCTTAAATATAATATTTACAAATACATGCATCTGGAGTATTTCTTCCCGGGCATCAGCTGAAGATTGTCTTTATTCCGAGTCGGATTTTCCCGGTAAACAAATGTAAAATAAATAAAAAAGTAAATTTAATGTTAAACACTTTAAAGTAAAATGCGTCATTACTACACAAAAATACAAGGCGATCCGGGCTAGTGGATAAAGACCATAAAGACTCCCAAATAAAACAGTAAACTCTTCTTTATTCAAAAAATTCAAAACAGAATGAGCGTTTTCATCCAGTTTAACTGGACTTCATCAGATTAATTGAATACAGTAGTACTAAAACCATTTGTAGCCACAGGAACAAAGCAGTTTAACCAGGAAATGATGTAACAGTAATTCTGAATAATTAATCAGAGTAAAATATACCCTCTGATGGAAAAGATTCTCTGTTTCTATACTGAAAGGTTCTATGTCAGCTCATATACCTTTCTCTTGATTGTATTAAGCTACTCATCCTGAATGTATGAAAGATATCTCCAGTGTAACCCACCCTAAGTTGTAAAAGCCTCTCAGTTTCTATATTGTAAATTGTTTTCAGCGATACAAGATTGTAATATTTGTATATGTTTGTACACTAGTCTACTGTATTTCCAAGTCCATAGGAATTGTATAATTGAAACTAAATACCTTATTGTAACCTTGCTAATTGTTTTTGGAGCTTTTCTCCCCAGGACTCCATTGAAAACGGGTTATTTTGGCCCAATGGACTATCCTGGTAAACCAACTGCAAATAAATAAATAAATAAAATAATTAAATAAAGTATTAAAGGCTTGTTCTTTTTAAAAAAAGATGTATGACCAATAAAATGGACACAATGAATAAATAACATTTTGTTAAAAATGGATATAAAATATAAATATTTTATATATAAAATATGTCTGACTAAAACACTTTTTTAATAATTTAAACAATCGTGTTAAATTATGACCTCAGTGCGGTGAAACAAATATATGCATATCCTTAAAAGTGTCATAAATGTGTAAAAAACTGTAATATATATATATATATATATATATATATATATATATATATATGTATATATATATATATATATATATGTATATATATATATATATATGTAAGTTGATATGAATAACTATGTTAAATATAAATATATATGTTTATATATCATTTATTGAGGCGAGTTATTTCAGGCCCTGGACTTTAAGATGGGTTTCAATGATATGTGATCATTAATACCCAAGGGGGTTACTGGCGTTTAACTTTAATTGCCAGACTACTTCTTTTTCTTTGAGTAGTAGCTTAACATTACCACCCCTAGGGTTAATGTACACCTTGTCAAGAATAGCAAACCTAAAAGACTGACTGGTGTTATTCTGTTCTATGTGCCTGTATAAAGCATTATTTGTATTCTCTTTTTTAATATCATAAATGTGTTCATATATTGTGTTCTTCAAAGACCTGTCAGTTTTCCTGACATAATATGCTGGGCAGGTGGAACATAATGCTAAATACACTACCCCTTAGTGTTACAATTTCCTGTCTGGAAAATCACTTTACTTCTACTAGTGTTTTCCAAAAAGATGGCATTATCTTCGTAAATGTACACACACTGGTTTCAAGACCCACATTTATGAGTTCCTTTAGAAATCTTGGTTTTCCTGTTGATATTATGGTTCTCCAAATGGGCCTTGATATTGTGACATGTCTTGTAAACAAAAACAGGGTTATGTCTTAAATAGTTATATATGTCCACATCACCCCTCAAAATATTCCAGTTCTTGGATATCATATCTTTAATAATAGGTGAAAAAGAGCTATATTTTAATACCATGGCTCTCGTAAAATTACCCCTGTTTGTGTTCTCCACTTCCTGGATAAGCTCTTTTCCTAATAATGGTTTATGCAGTAATTCCCATTGTGATAATATATACTCAATGGTGTCTGGGTGGCCACGGTGGTGCAGCGGTTAGCGTTGCCACCTCACAGCAAGAGGTTCTCCGGTTTGATTCTCGGCTGGGGTGCCTTCTGTGTGGAGTCTGCATGTCCTCCCTGTGGTCACGTGGGTTTCCTCCGGGTGCTCCGGTTTCCAACCACATCCCAAAGACATGCTGTAGGTGGATTGGACACTCTAAATTCGCCCTAGGTGTGAGTGTGTGTGTGTGTGTGTGTGTGTGTGTGTGTGTGTGTGTGTGTGTGTGTGTGTGTGTGTGCGCGCGCGTGTGTGTGTGTGCCTTCTGTGGAAGGTTGGGCACCGGGCTGGCAACTCGACACCATAAAACTCCACTGCCAATCTTGAGTGGATAGATGATCTGCTGTGGCGACCCCTAACTGGGAAAAGCCGAAAGATGAAGAAGTGTCTTTAACTAATTTGTGGGGGATAACCTCTCTCCAGGAACATATTACCTACCAATCTAAGTTCCTTCAACACATCAGCATAATTTGAGGTCATCCTAGCTGCTCTAATGCATTGACCTTTTAAAATGCTTTTTTTCTGTGAAAAAGGATGGCAGCTACTAAATTCTAAATAAGTATATCTGAACTTGGGTTTACCCAATACTCCTTTAGCTCCCAGCTGATTGTTCACTATGTGCACAACGCTGCTGTTATCAGAGCAAACCAAATCACCTTATTCTTCATCTGTTGCCACCAAATTTCCAGGGCCACTATAACTGGAAAAAATTTCATCTCTGCAATTGAAAGGCTCAGACTGCCTTTAACTTGCTCTGGCCATGCCCCACTGAACCACTGTCCCTGGAAATAGCCGCCCAAACCACACCCTCCTGCAGCATCTATGAATACCTGAAGCGGGGGTTGGGTTGGTTCACCCTTTTCTTGGTGTATTGCCACCTCATTATATCCTATTAAAAATTATAACTACACCTTTAAGTCTTTCTTCATGTCTTGTGAAATCCTGATAAAGTGGTACAGTTTCATACAACCAGACCCTTTGGCAGCTAGCCGCCTCATAAATGGTCACCCCCACTGGAATTACCCTGCATGCAAAATTCATCAACTCAGCTAATTCTTTTAACTATATTCCGCAAAACATCCAACAGGCCAACCAATGCTGTAGGAAGTCACAACTTCAATTCTGTTTTAAAAACAAAAATATCCTTTATTCCAAGAGCACTTTCATGGTGAAACCACCACTTCATCAGACCATAACAAAAAACAATACTTTACAGAACATGTATATATGCACTCCAATCAATTCAAATGGACCAATGACAAGCTTCAATTAAATTCATGTGCCATTCTTAAAGACATACAAACTTAAAACAGAATATTGCCAATACTCTATAAATGAAATCACATAAATATTATGTCAATCATTAAAATAAAAAAACTCATAGGAATAAAAATTTCTTCTTTACAAATTGTATTAAAACTAAGATACTATAAAAAACATATATTGAATAGTAAAATTATGCCAATAAAATTTATATACCTGCCTGAAATTAAACTATTTGGAAAGTTTCCTATTCTTTAAGATGGGTCTTATAGGAATTCTATCATTTAGTCCCTTTCCACTGTCTGCTTTTAACCTGATAATCCATCTTGCTTACCTCTTGGAATAAAGGATATTTTTGTTTTTAAAATGGAATTGAAGTTGTGACTTCCTACAGCATTGGTTGGCCTGTTGGATGTTTTGTGGAATATTTTTGAATTATTTTACCAACAGTTCATTTATCCTAGCCACATCTTGTTTGGTGTTATAATTCTTTTAACTGTTTTAGTGTCATTTAGTTTTGGCCCGAGACATGACTCAAGACTGACTGTAATTTTAACTTTGTCTAAGGGAAGCCTGCATTGACCTTTTACACTATCAATCTCTATGCCCAAAAATACTAATCTATTTGTGGGCTGTCCACTTTAACTTCTGCTAAAGGTACCCCTAATTCTTTGCATATTTGATTGACGATATCTGCACCTCACTGACATTCACCAGTGTCTTCATCTCCTATGAATAGAAAATTGTCCAGATAATGAACAATGTTGTCTTCACCTAAACTGTGTGCCACTAGCCAATGCAAAAAGGTGCTAAACTTTTCAAAAGTGGTGCAGGCAATCGAACACCCCACTGGCATGCATCTACCCATGTAGTACTGACTCTCAAAAAGTAAACTCAACCATTCCTGATCCTTGGCAGCAAAGGGTAAGAGCGTAAAGGTAAACTGCATGTCTGCTTTTGACATAAGGGCCCCAATTCCCTTTTCTTGCACCTTCCTAACTGCTTTATGAAATGAGGCATAGTGTAACAAAGTCCCTTTGCCATTTATATAGTCATTCACTGAATCCCTTTCTGGATAAGACAAATGATGAATGAGACGAAACTCACCCCATTTCTTTTTGGGTACTACACCTATAGGGGAGACCTTGAAATCCTTTCTAGGTGGATGAGGAAATGGGCCTGCTAATCTACCTGCCTCTAGCTCTTTGTTTAGCTTTCTTTTTACTATATCTGGATGCTCCTTTGCAGACGTCAAGTTCTTAATGACTCCCCCTGTTTCCTGCCCCTTGCTGGTATCCTAAAACCTGTGGTAAAACCTTCCTCAAGTAATGCTGCCATATCCTTATCTGGATACATTTTGAGCCATTCCCTTAAAACATCCCCTCTTACAGGAGTCAGGAGAAGGTCCTGTATATCCTTTAAAGGGAGGTGGCATGAACGTTTTTTTTCCTTGGTGGCCTGAGAGACAAAAAATACTCGGCTGGCTGGTTGTCCTTTCCACGTGACATGCATTGATGCTGATATTTACATTGTAACTGATTCCTATGATAGCCAAATACATACTGGTAGCACCTCCTAAAACCCTCTTCTGCACTAGCCCACTGCAGTTCTGTTGAACCTGTGTAAGGGTATGTACCATATCTACTAAACATGCTCCCCGTTTGGCTTATTGGAAACCTGCAGTCTGTTAACAATGAACTCCCACTGGTGTCCAACCAACCGAGTAACCCCAGAGCCATCCAAGACCATGTTTTTTTGAGGTATGCCTGCCTCGTTCTTCTGTAATCTTCATTATACCATAGCCACTTCTGCCTCCCTTGTGCAAAACGCATAGTGGTCACTCTATTAAAATATGTCCACATGCCCTTGGCTTTGTCTGAACACCTTCCCCTTAAAATCTCAGCATAGATAGAATAGCCAATCACCCAGTTCCCCCATGTCCTTCTTACTGCTGGTTTCCCCCATTTGCCTCCTGGATATTCAGTCTTGCCCTCCTTATCCTTCATTTCTTCCTCCTCTCTGTTCAACAGGAAAAATGTGTCCACATACTCCCCGCTTACGATTTGTTACTTCACTTTTGTCACTCACGTGAGAGCCCAGGGACAAGTCTAATGGCACTGCCCCGTGGTATCTCTGTTGTCCCCTCTCCCCCTCCCCTAGTATCTGTCAGCTTACCCTTGCGCATCCACTTTGTGCCCCTCTCTAATTCCTTTGAGTTTTTGCTAATAATGCCCCAATCTGATCTCAGATATGCCCCTTGTCTTGCAACGACTTATCAGCTACTGTTGTATCCACTGATGCCCCAACTAGCTGAGAGTCATGTGATGTCTGCTTAACATAGGCAGCCCAGCCTTTACCTAACAACTCTTGGCCACATGCACTCATTAAACTTTCATAATTCCTTACAGTGAATTGGAATCCATAATCATCTACCTTGTCCTTCTGTAAAAATCTCTGGCTTTGCAACCACTGTAAAAACATTTGATCATCATTAAACTCCGTGCTTACCTTCCTCTCTGTTAGCCCTATTACTCTTCTTACAATGCTTCTTTTTCTCTTTATGCTTCTGTGGTTTCCTGTCCTTTCTGTCACTTACATCCTCTTTTCCTTTGCTACTAATGAACACTTGGCACCCAGTACTGGGTCCTGCTTGGGGTCAGGGAGTATATTACTCACCGGTTGAACATTCTTGCTGGCAGAGTTTGCAATTGTCCTAAGCGCATTGACTGTCGATAAAAATCCTCTCACCAATCTTTCCCTTTCAAGCTTATCATAGCCTGTAATTGGGCTTGCATTTGCTGATCCATCTAGTCAGTAAACAGAATAGCCTCTTCCACAATTGCTATCTCTCTCTCTCTCTATATATATATATATATATATATATATATATATATATATACAGATATTTTTTTCTTCGTCTCTCTTGTTCTATTATATTGTTAACCAATGTCAGTATCCCCTCAGCCTTGGATACTGAAGTTCTCGACCATGTGCTTCTGACTATGGGCCTCACTTTCACAGGCCCTGCTGTAAACCACCCGCAGGTCTCCATAACCAGACCCTGCTGTGCTATTAGCATTTTTTTTTTTTTTTTTTTTGAGTGGAGCGATACCACTCCCTGGCTTCACTCACAGGCTCTGCTGTGAAACTACACTCATAGGCCTCAGGATGAAGGCCCCACTGTGACTTCCTCACAGCCTCAACTCATCAGGCCCTGCCATGTGCCTGGTCGCAGGCCTCAGTTCACTGGCCCTAAGAAGTGACTACTTTAAAGGTCACACAACAACCAAACAAGGGATGAAGGGAATAAAACTCTGTATCACATGAACTACAGCTCCCAGCCTTAACCATCTGTGCCGACAACAACATATATTGTAAGCTTTTCCTTAATCAAGGGCTGTGGAGGCATTCAAGAATGCCTGGAGGATGTGTAAATAGTAGTACTGAGAGTTAAGAAAAATATGACTTCAATTAAGAAGAAACTGCTGCTCATCTGTAATGTAAAGTAAAGGGACAGATTATATGCTTTGCATCATTTGGGTGTTAAGTCTTCCCCTTATTTACATTAATCAATCGTGCACGTTAACATCACAAGCAATGATTTCCCAGTCCGACTCAAGTAACTACATCACCTGCAACATCCAATGAATTGACTAACTAAGAATAAACAGTTTGGCCAATAGAAATCATACTGTTGAATTTCCTGAAATAAAACTTAACAAATTATAGGTGCACTGCATTTCAATACCAACATTACATGATAACTTCATAATAAAACAACAACAAAGTTGTCAACTCACCAGCTGTAATAGGTTCATAGGTTCATAGGTTCATACTAGGCTATCTGCCCGAGGGCATTTACAAGCCTAGCCCATCGTTTTGTGGCTTACGCCACCCCTTTAGTATGGGGAACTATACCCATTATTTTGCTGTGCCTCTGTCGAGCAGTGACACTGAGGTAATCCCTGGGGTATATCTGCGATCTCCCATCCATTGGTCAAGATTTCTCTTGAACAAGGCCAGCGAGGTGCTCTGCCTCACATGTACCGGGATTTTGTTCCACAGCATAGGGAGTCTTTGGGTGATGAATCTATCCCTCCAGCACGTCCTATTAATAGCCGTGTCAAGGTTTAAGTCTCCTGCCCTTGTGGCACTGATGGATCTAGATTTTTTGAGGTGAAGCATATTCATCAAATCTGGGTTTGACATGGCCTTGTATGTTAGGCAAAGGTCACCTCTGAGCAAGCGGTAAGCAACTGAATAGAGCTGGAGTTCTTTCAGTCGGGCAGCATAGGACAGATTTTTGAGACCCTTTATCCTTTTGGTGAGGAACTTTTGTGGCCTCTCCAGCTGCTGCAAGTGTCGGGTCAGATACATTCCGAATGGGGCATTGTACTCAATCATTGGTATGATGAGTGATGAGTAAAGGGAGACTATGACCTCCCTTGATCTAGATGAGAATCCCTTCATGATAAGGTGGGCAATGTAGAAGGTCTTCCTAACTACTTTAGCTACATGGGTGTCGAATGACAGACTACTATCAACCTGGGTCCCCAGGTCCCTGATAACTTCTTCTGTGTTCAGTGGATTGCCACCTATTTGGTAGCTAGGGGTAACCTTGTTTTTCCCGAAGGGTATGACTATGCATTTTTTGGCATTTAACTTTAGGCCATGGCTCTGGCACCAGTTATCCGTTTCTGTGAGACCCTTCTGAAGGATATCTGTGTCAGATGTGTTTTCTACTATGGCGCCCAGTTTGCAGTCATCTGCAAACTTTGTCAGCCATAACCCTCCTGTGTTTGCTTGTACTTGGAAAAGTAGATGCCAAACAAGAGTGGGCCCAGGACTGAGCCCTGTGGGACACCACTTGTGACAGGCTTTGAGTCTGACATGGCGCCAGCAACTCTGACCCTGTGGGTTCTGTCACTCAGCCAGTTTGCAACCCATCTTGTGATGTATGGGTTGACATTTAAGCTGATGAGTTTTTCAATGATACCCGAGTGGGGTATTGTATCGAAGGCCTTAGCCAGATCGAGGTAGGCTGTATGGACTGCCTTTCCCTCATCAATGGCTTTGGTGACTGTTTCGAAAAAGTCAACCAAGTTTAAAAGGCATGATCTGCCTTTGACAAAGCCAAACTGGGTTGGATCCAAAGTCTGCAAATTCCCTATGTCCTTATTTATGAGGTCCATTATGATCCTCTCCATGGCTTTGCAGATAAGGCTTGTCAAGCTAATGGGCCGGTAATTTCCAGGGTCGGTGGAGGCACCGCCTTTGTGAAGTGGTACCACAGTTGCAGTGCGCCACTCCCTGGGTACGTATCCAGAGGTAAGACTTTGATTAAACAGCTGTCCTAGCTGTGGGTTTAATTCCTCATTGAGTTCATGGAGCACACAGCCGGGGACACCATCAGGTCCCATGGATGCTGTGTTTTTTGCTTTGGAGAGAGCAGTTCTCACTTGGGCGCTGGAGATGTTTGGGGGGCTGCAATCGTTTGGTATAGATATCTCTCCTTTTGGGAGTGGAGAAGTTTGCACTGAACCTGTCAGCCAGTATGTTGGCAATGTCTGTAGGATCAGTAATCTTCACATCATTTTGAACTAGCTCTGAGCATATCTGGGAGTTTCCTCCCAGGTTTCTAACATAGCTAAAGAAGGCCTTATGATTGTCTTTTGAGTCTTTAGCTATTTTTCTCTCGAAATTTGCTTTGGATGATTTTATGAGAGCTCTTAGTTTTTACTTATAGTGATCAAGGGTGTCTTACCTTTTAAGGATTTTGCTCTATCTTGTAGTAGCTTCCTCCTTTTGTTGTAGAGTTTGTTTATGGCTGGGGTCCACCAGACTGGACGCTTGCCTTTGGTACAAAGAGTCTTTGTTTTGCTTGGGATTGCCTTATCCATGCAGTCCTGCAGGTGCTGGTAGAAGGCATTTGTAAGTGATTCAGCGGCTTGAGTACTGTTTTCCGCCGGCTCGGGGGCCTTAAAGGAGACCACACTAGCCTTTAGAAGTGTGAAATCGGCTTTGAGAAGTTCTTTACTATGGTCTTTTTTATTTCAGGTGGGGGTGGGATGAGGACCTCCAGCGAGATTAGTTTGTGGTCTGATCTCACCAGTGAGGGGTACACCTCCGGTGTTGAACATTGTGCTCCCATGTTCGTGATGATGAGATCAAGTATGTTATCTCCTCTTGTGGGGATGGTGACTAGTTGTTCCATGGCATTTGAGTTTATGAATTCCAGGAACTTTTGGGCTAGGGTGTTTGGGCTTGAGTAGTGTTCCCAGTCTATATTAGGGTAATTGAAGTCACCTAGTATGATGGTGTTTGGTGATACATTTATCCCTCTAGTGTTTTCAGGAAGGCCATGTGAGGTTCCTGAGTTTGTGAGGGTGGCCTGTAACATGCTACAATTTGCAGAGCAGTCTTGCCTATGGTTAATTGCACCTGGATGGTCTCCGATGCATCGTGCGTTGCCACCAGTCTTGAGGTGTGGGTGTCCTTGATGAATATGGATACCCCCCTTCCTTTCTTGGTATTGTCTGGATTTTGGGGCCGGAACGCATGATATGAGGTAAAACCTGATAGCGCTGGGGTGCTCTCAGGAGCCTTGAACCAGGTTTCTGTCACAGCACAGACATCGATGTTCTCCATACTGAGAAGGGCCTCGAGTGCGTGCATTTTGAGATTTAGACTTCTGGCATTGAGCAGCATTACCCTTAGTTTTTTTCCTTTTTGTGTTCTAGGGTGGTAGGTTTAGAATTTGAGCCTTGCCTAAAAAAGGCACTATGGGGTGGCAAGAGCCTTTGCCAATATCCGAATCCCAGGGTGACAGGTGCAAGCCGTCCCTTGAAGCAGCGTGGCTTGTCCAGCATGTCATCCCAGGCAGACAGACACTGGATCCCCTTTGAATGACACCAGTGTTTAAGCCAATTGTTAAAGCTGATCATCTTATCTCTGTATTGTGGCATCATTCTTGGTGAAGGTAGGATACTGCTCAAGGTCAGGGTCATACCTGCCTGGGCTACATAATCAGAGAGCTCCTCAATGTCTCTTTTCATGTAGTCCAAGGAGGTACGTCTCAGGTTGTTTACACCAGCGTGGACAATGACTGAGTCATATTTGTACCTGCTGTTGAGAGACCTGAGTGCTTGTGTTATGTGGCGGATTCTAGCGCCCGACAGGCAGCTTACTGTGACCTTCTCCTTACTCAGTCTGGTGAGCGGAACGTCAGTGTGTCTGACTATGGAGTCACCAATGACTAGTGTGTCTGGCATTGTGTTTGGCCTTAAGGGCTGTGACTGTTTGACACTCTGACTGTGAGGTCTATGTGTTGCAGGTGTTGTGTTCTGAGGTGGTGGTTGTTTGGGTGTCTGCTTTGGTGGCCTCTGCTGTTTTGGTAGATTTTTGATCAGAGCCTCCAAGTATGTCTTTGTGTGTTTATGTGTATGATTTGAGGTTGTAATGGTACTATGTGAGACTGGGTCTATAGTGTGTGTGGTAACCTTCTCCTCCTGACTGGTCTTGCCAGTCCTATGTTGAGAGAGCTCAGCCTCCAGTTTGGCCGTATAGTTGCATCTCTCACATGTATTTGTGTTTTGTGGGAGGAGGAGAGGGTTGTCTGTGTACATGAGGCAATTGTAACATTGCCTCAATATTCCCAGGTTCACCAGCTGAGCAGGAGAGGACACTAGCAACTGATCCCTCGACATGCTAGAAGGAATAGACAAAAAAAACTTTAAAAAAGATTCCGGGGGACGTGGGTGACCGAGAAATGGGGGGTTGCCTTTTTGGGTACTATCTATGACAAGAGTGCCGTATCAAGGTAATAAGTACTGTAGGAGCAAGTGCTATGTTTAACAGATAGAGAATAGTCTACTTGGAGTCAAGTAGAGATGATCTTTTTAATTATAGGATACGCTGATTAGATCAGTAGTATAGTTCGAGGAAGGTAGTTTTAAGGGAAAATTTGAAGAGTGGACTTTAGGTAGCCCGAATAGTTTAAACCTGCTTAACCGGCGCTGCCCTAGTGTGCAACGGTAGCAACTCCGCGCTAAATTGGGCTAAATCGCGCTAATGCTGCTTTATAGCAGGGACCTGGAAAAGACCGAAATGACCCAAAATGGCCAATAAACTACAAGTTACTGCCTTAAACCACTCCTCTGAGGACAAATGAAGGAGTTATGGAAATGACCCCTAGTGGCCAATAAAACTACAGTTTCAAGTCAGTAACCACCTCTACGGGGGGCAGGGAAGCTGCTCAATGTTAGTCACTGCCACTGATGAACACAGAGACCCTCCTTCAGCCCAAGCAAAAATGACCTCACAGAAACTTTCAAACAGTTCAGGAACAGCAAGCCTGTAACTGAACTTTTTTAACTCTCAGAAAAGTGGGAAAAAAGCAAGATTTTTTTTTTGTTTTTGTTTTTTACAGAGATAGCAGAGGTTCACAAGTAGTATCAAGTTATAACAGTGCAGTAAATGACCCCACACAAGAGTGCTAGGTCAAGGACAGAAAATATGCAGGTTTTAAGAAAAAAACGATTTAAAATTAAGTGCAAACAGGAAATTCAGCAAACAGCTTTTGGTTGTGCTCTTTATCTCACCCTTGCTTTTGATGCTGAGAAGCTGAGGAGCGGGGGCTATGGGTTTTACTCCTGCATGAACTGCTTGGATTTATTTGTGTTTTTTTTTTTTTGGCTAGTAACACTGTTGACAAATGTTGGGGAAATGGTATTATCCCCCAAGGTTGCCATCCTTTGAATAACCTGTTAAAAAAAGTCACACCTTCTTGAGCTGGCAGTAGCTCAGGTGGATACAAAGCATTCCATGACACTTCTCAAAAAGAGTAGAGGAATTCTTGTGATATCCTGGATAAATTTCCCTTATTTAGTACCCTTAACACCTCTAGTCTTCCATGAAGATAGGCCATGCCTACTAAGACTAAGCTGGTAAATGATATAGTTAAACAGATAAGTGCTATTACTAAATATAATCGTAAGGACATCTGTATCAGTGGTATGAGCAGCATCAGTGCTCACTATAGCTTGAGTGGATTGAAACTGTGACTCTTAACAGGTTGTGTTTTTGGAGTATTTACCAGGGGAGTCCCTTAGTATTTTTTCGAAAAACAGCTACTCCCAAGAAAAACATGGTACAGCCAGCTCCTATAGAAAATGGCATCAGCTTGTGATGCTTAAGTGTTGCTGCTAACCTTTGAATGAGATGTTGAAAGGGAATGTTGGCCAGGACCTGACAGGGCCAGTCTAGTGAACCTGTTCCTGACAGGGAAACTTCAAAAGACATACCTGGATCTCCCTCCTTACTTTGCTAGCGAACACCAGGTGTTGAAAACTAAAATGCTAATTTAATTTTCAGGCAATTGACACCGTGAGTGCCCAGCATTTCCATGTCTGGACATTTACAAGGAAGCCAATATAGTCCTAGCCCTGTGATGCAATATACATAGCCATGAAATGGCTTAAACTGGAAAGTAATTAAGCTTGTTAGCAGATTTAATGAAAGAAACTCCTTTGCAAAAGTTATCCATTATAAGTGAAAATGGGTGAGATAGACTTGGAAGACCTGACAACACATACAGTAATGCATTTTGAGATGGAGCAGCTGAACCTCTTAGAATCACTCAGAAGAGTTACACTATAGGAGCCAGTAAGACTTCTTTTTAAGGGGGTGAGAAATCCAACAATATAAATAAAAATCAAACTAGATCTGGTCACCCAGAACTATAATAAGAGCTCCCAGTACATGGGAGGGATTGCAAACAAGACATCTGACCCTCAGGTGTTATAAATGTATTGAATAATGTTACCATACTTTTGTTCTGCTTAATAGAGTGTTACACGAAGTAGTGGGAACTGCAAAAGTTGATGTCTGTAACTGCAGCAACTGCACAGGCTATCGTTAGACTGGTATTATGATAATCCTTTTTATCACCTCTGGAGTGTGTTAGTAAAAACATACTTGACTATAGAAACAAAAAGTAACTGTAATATGTGTGCATGAAGGCAGGAAAGCTGTCCTATTGTGAAATTCTCTGATAATGGGGACCTCTCACATAATGTAATTGTCCTTGTCTATGAACAGTCAAAATATGATCACTTTAAAAATGCTTAATCACAAGTGGCTGAGAACACAGAACACACATAGAAAGCATCTGCACAAGCTGAAATAGGTGTTTTGCAGGACACAATTCCCACTCAACCCCCGTAGCTTAAGTAAACTAACTCCATAGTTGAATGGCAGTGGGGAGGAGAAAGGTAGAAAATGACATTAAATAAACTCACACAAATAGCAGTCCTGCATTGTTTACCTGTTTAGGATATGACCTATGATGAAAAGTGAAATTGAGTTGTTGTGCTTGAGCAGTTAAAATCAACTGGTCATTAATCACATTTTGGTTAGTCAAGTGTGGGTTGTAACCTGAGTGCTATGTAAAGTAAAACAATAAAAGAACGAGGTACTCAGGACTACCAAACTTAGATACAAAAACAGGAAATGAAAAATGGACCGAGGAGGAGAAGTTTTCCTTCTCCCACTTAAAATGAGAACCCTCCTAAGGAGGATAGAAAACAGCCATGGGGCTGGATGAAAATTAAACTTACCTGAGAGATGAAGCTGCACCCAATTACAATGAGGAAAAGGTAGATGGGGAGCATGCATTAACTATCCTTCGGGTAAAGCAGCATAACTTCAGGACAGCTCAGTGGGAGGAGCCTAATGCTTGGGGGAGGAGCATAAAAACTCCAGAAGAATTGATGATAAACCCAGAAAGTCAGATAGTGCTTCTATTTCCTCTGATTTTAAGGCATCCAGCAGTTAGAGTGATTAAAAGAAGATAAGAAGCTGTCAAAGAGCCTGTCGGCACCACATTCAGCACATAGCCACATTAGATGGCCGTCCTGTTTTTTAATAAACACCTTTGTTAAATTCACTCTCTGTTTAAACAATAACATGGTCACACATGCAGTTATAGAAAGGAAAACAAACCAATGTGCACATTTTTCATGAGTTTCATGCATTATACATGCTTTCTTATAGCAATAACCCACGCCTGGGTGTGGGTAATGCTAAATTTACCCACGGTTGGCGTGGTCTTCGCCCCCGAGGGACCAAACAAAGCCAACCGTGGGTAAATTTAGCATTACCCACACCCAGAAGTGGTTATTGCTATTATACCATGACATTATTTAAGAAAAGAAACTATTACTTTTCTTAAATAATGGCATAGTATAATGCCTGTTTACTGCCCTTCCGCAGATGTCTGGCATCCGCGGCAGTTCTGATGTACTGCCCGCCTGCGCAGTACATCAGAGCTGGGCAAAAACGGAGAAAGCAAGATCTCCGTTGCTTTTTTTAGCTATGTTAAATGAGTTTAACATAGCGAGACAGTTTTAAAATAAGCAACGGACATCTCCGTTGCTTATTTTAAAACTGTCTCGCTAAGTTAAACTCATTTAACATAGCAAAACACTAAAAAAAAGCAACGGAGATCTTGCTTTCTCCATTGCTTTTTAAACATGCTCGCTATGTTAAAAGGGTTTAACATAGCGAGACAGCTTTAAAATAAGCAACGGAGATCTCCGTTGCTTATTTTAAAGCTGTCTCGCCTTGTTAAACCCATTTAACACAGCGTGACAGTGTTTTTAAAAAACGAGTTATACTAAGGAAAAAGTCCGGCGACCGGACCTTTTTCCATTAGTATAACTCGATTTACAACGGGCACGCTGGCCAATCAGCGTGCACGTTTTGGGGGGATCATGGTATAATTTTAAAAAATTCACTGCAGTGTTACATAAATTAGTCACATCCTGCCTTTCCTTAAATTACACTATTCTTAAATAGTATTCTGAGTGCATTATTCTCATGAATTCCATTTATTTCTATGTAATTTGCTTCTTCTCTTTTCTAAAGACCCTAAGTCCAATTATTTTATATCCTTTGCAATATTCAACATTCTAGTTATGATTGGTTTAGATTTTGATTTTGATTTTCTAGTAATTGTTTTTTTTGTCAGTCAATAGCAAGAACTTAGCAAGGCTTCACTATGTCTTGGCAATTTTGATCCATATACCACCTCAAAAGAATCATTTCCTTTGTTACAAACATTTGCTTCCCCATCATTTCTAACCAAGTCCTCTATAAGGAATTTTTAAAATCAATCACCTTGTAATATTACCAAAGCCATGTTCCCACTCACCTCCCTGTTTCTTATCACACCTCTAGCAAGTGGTATCTACCTGAGGAAAAATGTGCTGAAATCTGCTTGGGGTGTAAAAATACCTATTCAGCATGTCCATACAAATATTCCTTCTGGACTTACAGATGTTCCTCCACTATTGCTGTTTATATTGCATTTCCTTTCTCTCTCTCAAATCTTTTCTAACCTCTGCTGATTGATTCTTGCAGTTTCGTGCAGTATTTTATATACTCTACTGACTATCCCTTTTTTAAAAGCAGTGTCTGTTTCATATTCAAGTATAAACTTAACCAGAGCTGGTCTTTCACTTGATGTTCCCTTATCTCTTTCTCTTTGCCTGTTTCTGCTATAATTTCCTAGTAGGGAAGACAGTCTCTTACTTTCATTCCAAACTTCCACTTGGCCTCATCCCACTGTTTTACCTTTCTGTCTGTAGCTATTTGTTTTCAATAACATTGTTCATTTGCTAATTTCCCCCAATAAAGTCCATCCCTCTCTTGCATATTTTCTATACCCCTTCTTGCAGCCATCCTTATTGGTAAAATCTCCTTTCTTCATTTCCATGTTGTCTTAATTCTTATAATTCTTTCTGTTAATTTAATATTTGGTATGATTGTTGTCACTCTTCTTATATAAAGGAAAAGCTACTGGACAGATTCTTTTGGCCAAATGTTTATGCAGCAGTAGAGCAGTGGTATGAATCTGACTGGTGTACCACCAGATTTGTTCAAAGGAATATAGTATGGTGTCGGCTATGTGGCAAAAAGGGATGAAGCCCTGACTGTGAAATGTCCTAGGTTCATTTAGTGGCCTGGGTGTTGGAGGCGCCAACCTGGGGAGAAACAGAGTTATAGTGACATGGGGCTTACTCACATCACATTGAGGGGTGATATTTGAGGGCATATCTGCGAGGGTGCACACTTCATCTGAAATGGAGATGGGCTGGAGGCAACTGTTTATGAGGAGGTGGTCTCTGGAAGATAATGTCACTCACAAAAGTAGGTTGTGAAACTCTTATACCTCTGCATTGCATAGCCTCCCCTTGGGTTGGGTATGGCATTCACAGGGAATGGTAAGGCTTAAAGCAAAACCCCTCTGCTAGCTGGATAATGGCGACAGTAAAGTTGTGCTCTCACCACTTAAAGGGGAATCCTGAGTGTACAATGGCTGCTGAAGTGGCTGAGATGTTTAGTAGGTAAGGGTAAATAATATTTAAAAAAAAAAGAAAATCCTAGGTGGGCCCTGCCAGTACATATGACCATAACAGAAACCTCATTCAAATGTATAGCATGGAACCCAATATGTTCTTTACCAAATTAGGCACAGGGGACTCCGGCGTACATAAGCTATTCTAGAAGTGTCATTAGATACCCAGACACTATTTCATTATGGATGGCAAATATCAAGGTCATTGCTAGATATTTATTGTTACTTTATAGCTAGGTTGGGATACCATATGCAGTCTAGATATATCAAGAAACTGCTTTTATTTTTTTAATCCCCTTATAACCTCCTGTCACCACTTAACCTTTTGGCTTTTCTCTCATTTGCCATGTCTATACAACCCTGAATCCTTGGGTAGGATATAAGGACTGGCTTGAGGGTGCACCTGCCCTCAACCCTTGGAGCAGCCCACATCCTAGCCCTCACATACACCCATCCTAGTGATTTGTCTTGCCAGGAGCTCTGGTTTCTGACAGACCTATTAAGAGCTCTGCACAGCATGGTGTCTCCCCCGTGATAGGTGCAGCCATCCTCTTTGCTTGTGCAATCAAGTACCTGAGCCACTAATTGAACTTGGTTCACCTGGACTGTAGTCACAATTTTTTCCTTCTGCACTACTGATGCAGGTGCCATCAAGGAACCCCTTTTATGTGTTGGACAATAATAGCCTTGTGGCACAGTCTACAAATTAAATAAGAACTGCTTTGTGCCATGTACAGGTAGACAGATTGGTGGCAATTTAAATAAGGACACTAAATGCAATGGTGCATATGGATACTGATTAAAATCCAAAAAAGGGCTTTCTTGGGTTTAGTCAGTTACTATATGCAGTTCCTTCACCATTTTGCCACTTTGGCTGCCCCTCTCACAGACCTGACTAGGGCCTAGCATTCTAACCATGTAAAATTGACTGAGGAGACTAACAGAACATTTTCTTTGCTGAAAATGGCCTTTTGTGCACACCTAGCCCAGGCAATGCCCATCTTTACTTGGCAGCTTGTTTCCAGATGAATGCCTCAGATGTTAGTTGAGGAAGCCATGCTCCTACCCATGATTGTGGGTGAGAAACACTCTATCTTGTGTCTCAAAAGCAACTTGATTAGTGTGGAGAAGTGATACTCTGTATCAGACTAAAATATTTAGCCACTTATATTGGCCTTACAAACCTTATAGTACTTCATCCTTGGCTGGATTTTCTGATTTAATCCATGCTGTTTAAAATGGTTGAGCCAGCAGTAAGATAAGAACCCAGAAACCATGGACAGATTGTAAAAGAGTTGCTCTCGGTGCAAGTCTGCCGAAAGTAAGGCATGTTTATGAATAGGATTGTACTGGGCCAGATTCCAAAACACCTGATCTCAGCCTGCTCCCAGATTAAGTTATTACTGTTATTCGTTGTTATTATTATTATTATTATTGTTGTTTTGTTGTTGTTGTTGTTGTGTTTTTTTATGTGCAGCCACTTTGATAAACTGTTACCTGTAAGACTAGGTGTGCCTCCTGTTTTTACCCTGGCCTGCCATCTTCTCTTACCTATTCCCCAAGATCTGAACTAGAGTGTAAAGTATGTAGCACTGGGGGATCTTTGGACTCAGCACTCAGGCTTGAGCCTGTGTAGGTCCATATCCTATCCTATCCTACCCTATCCTATCCTATCCTATCCTATCCTAGCCTAGCCTAGCCTAGCCTAGCCTAGGTTAGCCTAGCCTATCATGTCAGTGTTACAGACATATGACTCAATACTGGAGTATTTGTTTTTTGTCTTCTACAGACTGACTAAGACTTTGCTGATTTTGATACTCAGCCAGCATCTAACAACCAACGTTGTTGTGGCACCCCTGCCACCTCTGGAAAAAATACTTTCATTGAGCTACCAGCCACCCAGCAATTTATGTAGGACAGGTAGACCGTGTTCTCAGAATATTCTCAGGAAGAGCACTTGCAAGAGGAAGTAAAAGGAAGCATACCAATTTGCTTAATAAATCACCAACCACTGATCCTGATAATGAGTATACCAGCTCCATCATACCCCCCCCCCCAAGAATTACAGGTTTGGATACATCCTGAAGATAATGCTAGGGTAATGGCCCACTGATCCTGCATCTTCTCCAGCTGGACATTGCAGAAAGCCTTCAGGATTCTGCAATGAACCTCTGAGTTGATCCAACCTGTCGCTTGTCTAGTCAGGATGAAGTAGGCAAGCATTGTGGGTTTTGTTCGAGCAGCTTTATTATATACAAACATAAACATATATACAAATTAGTTGTCTCATGTATAGATGTTCACACTCTGGCTGTACTCACAAAATAGCACTGAAGCACAATCATGTGCCTGCTATTTATATGCATGTTCAGGACTTAGAAATGCTTCTTAAAGGTACAACACACGTTATTCTACATCCTCCCTCTTTGAGACATGACATTGACAAAATTGACTGACATGCTATAGGTACAAAGTAATTTTCCATCATGCAATTATACAAAACTAGATACATATATACAGCTACATCCAAGTTGCTGTGTATCCCATAGTGGGTCTGGAAATATGACCAAATCATATGACGTATAAATTGGAATTGGGATTAGCAACTGGGATTGTTTCTGCTGAATGTTCAACCTTAGAGACGTTATGAACATTATCAGAAATGGTAGCGGGAATCAAGACAAATTCTGGAACAGGAACATTGTCTGAATCACTCTTGAGATTTAGTCTGTATCACAGGAACAATGCTGAGATAATGGTTCTGGTACAGGAAGTAGATGTCTGTGATTTCTCCTGTACTCCACACCATCAGATTTCACAAGATAGGATCTTGGCTCTTCACATATATTTGTTACTTGACCAATTAGGTCGAAACGTTTCGCTGTTTGTATCCTCACTGTCTCTCCTTCCTTCAATGGATGAAGAAATCTGCTCGATTTGTTGAAACTGGGCTTCTGGAAAGAACGCTTTCTAAATAATTAGGCATTGACTGCTTTTCTGTTTTCAGCTTTAGGCCTCAATAAACTGGAACTGATAGGCAATGTTGTTCTGGTTTGCCTAGATAAAAGTCTCACTTGCTGTGAAAGACCATTTTTTTTTTTGGCCTTCACTTGCCGTGAAAGACCTTTTTTTTTTTGTCCCTACCTGGCTGTTTGCAAATCTGGCAAACCTGATTGTTCCACTCGAATATCTCAGTGGCTACTGTTGACCAAGGTAGATCAGGAAAGTGAATTAGCTGAAGTGGTTCTTTTTGCAAATGCGGTTTAGTACTATTGCATACTGAACAAAAAGAAAGCACTCTATCAATATGTTTTCCTAGAGAAGTCCAAAATACTAGTCCTCACACTCTTTTTTTGGTACTTCGGAACCTGGGTGACCACAGTGCAAAATCTGGATATGTTCTTGTTGTAAGGAAGCAGGAACAGCAATTTTAGGACCTTTGAAAATAATGCCATCTTCCATCAGCATCTCATCTCTGTAAGGAAAGTAGGTTTGCACTTCAGGTGGTACACTAGATTGCTTTGACGACCATCCAACATTAATGTAGTTGTTGAGCTTTTGCAAAATTGGATCATTCTTTGCATAATGTATTAGCTTATCAAGTCTTGTGGTAAAACAATTAAGTACTTTCATGACATCAAAATCAAAACTTTCTGTGTCAAGCTGTTCCATTGTATTTCTGGGCGATCTGGCTAAGGTATCAGCCAGATAAAGAAGTTTGCCTTTTGTATTGACCATTTTGAAGTTGTACTTTTGCGGTTTAAGCATCATTCTTTGTAATCTTGCTGGATCTGAATGCACAGGCTTCTTTAAAATAGTAACTAGAGGTTGATGATCAGTTTCAATCTGAATATCTCGACTATAGATATAATCACGAAACTTGGAACATGCAAATACTATTGCCAAAAGTTCTTTCTCAATCTGAGCATATTGCATTTCAGTTTGGGTACGTGTTCTAGATGCATAGGCTACCTTTCTACTCTCTTGAAAAATAACTGTGCCAAGATCAAATTTTGAAGCATCGCAGGAAAGAGTTACTGGCTTGTTGACATCATAGTATCTTAATGTAGATGGAGTAACAGTTTTCTGGTGAAGGTCTTCAAATGTTCTCTGGTGATGTTCTAACCATGATCATGTAACATTCTTACATGTTAGCTCTCTCAAAGGTGCTGTCAAGTCACTGAAGTCTGGTACAAACTTGCCTAAATAGTTGACCATAACAAGAAAAGGTTGTAGTGCTTATACATTATCTGGTCCTGGCATCTCAAGAATGGCTGCTTGCTTGGTCAAGTCTGGTCTCAAGACAATGCTAGTAAATAAATGACCTACATATGTAACTTCTGGTACTATGAATTTGCACTTTAGAGGACTGAGCTTTATGTTCACTTCACATGCTGTGTCTAGAACTCTCTTTAGATTTCTGTCATGCTCTGCTTCACCGTTGCCTCTGACTAATAAATCATCTACTGTTATGGCACAAGGATAACCTGAAAAAAAAATTGCTCCATTGCAAGCTGAAAGACTTCACTTGCAGACTTTATTCCAAATGGCATCCTAAGAAATCTGATTCTTCCAAATGGGGTACTGAATGTAGTCAGTAATGAAGATTTGCGATCAAGCATCACTTGCCAAAATTAACTTTTTGCATATAAGACAGAAAAAACAGTAGCATTCGGTATTAGGGCTGCGACTGCTTTGACTGTATGCATAGGATGATGTGGTCTTTTTATGTTTTGTTCAAATCTCTTTGGTCAATGCATATTCTGATTTTGTCTGAGCCTTTTTTGTGAGCTTCTGCCATGGACAACACCCATTCAGTAGGTTCTGTAACTGGACAAATTACACCTTGCTGCACCATTTTGTCCAGTTGAGCTTTGACTTTATGCTGCATAGCTATCGGAAATGATCTTGCTGGTCTGACTACTGGACTGATCTCTGCGTCTAACTTCATAGAATATACAACTGGAAGTTTGCCTGACGTCATCGAAATCATAAGCATACACTGAAAAAAATAGTGTTAGTGAAGCTGGAACTGGGACATGCTTATCTGATGAACTTCTTTGGTAAAAGAAAGCAAATTCATTCTCAAACTGTCTCTGAGATCCAATAATGACTCCACAGGTCTTCAAATTACATAGAATAATAAGCTATAACAGTTCTTAGCCACATAGCATGAAAGAACTACTAAGCCTTTGGTTTGAATTTCTTCACCTCCATAAGCAACAAGTTTCGCCCAACTGGTCACATTTAGTTGTTCACCAGCTCTCACCTCAGGAAATGTATCTGCAGACGTAACATTACATCTGATGTTGTAAATCTTCATTTATTCCTTACTGATAGGACTTCGGTTCTGTCCTCGGTACCGATATGTCTGGTATCAAGCTCGCGCCAGCCAAAAACTCTCAGCTAAGACCTACCCACAGTGCCCCTCTCATAGTCTCTTCACATCTCATTTCCCTCGTTCCTCATCAGAGGTGCCAAGCCTTCTCTCAAGCTAAGTGTAATCTGTGGTTATCTCTAGTTTTTAGTGTCTTTTTAGTCAGTTTCTCATCTAAGGTTATTTCTCGTCTCTATTTTCTGTATTTCCTGACTACACCCTACCCACTACCTTGGTAGTACGTTCGTACCATCATTGGTACTATTCCCTCTTCCCTACCTAGTAGGCCCTTCTCTTACCTTTTTTGGCATTTCTTAGTATAATTGTTGGTACTCCTTTCCTGGACCTGTAAAAAAAAAAGAAAAAAAAAAAGTATTTTCGCTGCCCCTTTATCTTGTTTTGGTAGATATAGTTATTGTGTGGTAGTAATAGTGTGTTATTATGTTGGATAAGGCCAAGCTTAGGTTCAAGCAGTGTGATAAGTGCAGGTGTAAACTGCCCAACTCTGACGGTCACGCCCGGTGTGTTTACGGTTTGCGTGTTGATCACCTTAATGTTTCTTGTGACATTTGTTCTAGCTTCAGCAACCATACATTGGGTGAACGCAAGAACAAGCTTATTCTAAAGGGTATGCTGAAATCACCCTTCGTGAAGGCTCTTTTTGGGATGGAGGTCTCACCACCTCCCAAGCATAAGGACATGGAAAAAGCATTAAGAGAAATGGAGTCTTTTGGTTCTGACATCCCCGTCCTCCTCGGAACCAAGTCGACATCGGGCTTCTCCCGCGCCATCAGCGCCAAAGGCTTTGGCACCAGGGTCCCTGTCTTCTCCCTTGGTGGCATCCTTGATTCTGACTCAGACTCCTTCCACTGTACCAGCCTTGGCACCATCCCCAGTGGTGCCGACCTTGTTTATGACACAGGCTCCGACCACTGTACCTGCATCGGCACCATCCCCGGCCCTGGTGGTCTTACATGGCTCCAATGGTAATGACACCTTCAGTTCCGAAGGTCGAGCACCTTTCCAGAACTAGGTATTCTCCCTCTTATGACTCCTTTTTGGGACAACAATTTAGTCCATTTCTTGAGAGACCAGACTCTCCATCGGCAGTGTTCTTCAGATCCACTGGGAGTCTTTTGGAACAAGATGTAATGAGGGTTGTGGACCAGCTTCTGGCAGCTAGAGGATTAACCACCCAGACCAGGTCTTCCTTCCTTCTTGGAATGGAAGCTCTCATGGTGTATTCTCCTGTCTATCCTCCTCCGACCTCCACCCAGGTTTCGGAGACTTCGGTACCGATGGCCATCCCGGTGCATACTGTCTCGGCTCCGATAGTGGAGGCTTCCCTGTTGGTACTGATTACTCTTGGTGTCATGGCTCCTTTGGAGCTGGTGCACTCTAGTTGCAGTGATTTGGCTGTCAGCACTGTGGCACCTAGTTCGGTGCCAATTTTTTCTGTGGCTCCATCTACGGCCATGGCTCTCCTGGCAGCTGCCGTTCCTCTCGGAGCTCCTCACCTGGAGGCAGAGTCCGTGGGGTCAGGTGTGATCCCAGTTCCAAGGTCATCCTTGTTGGTTCCGGGCTTCCATCCCTTCTCAGGCGGGTCTGGTTTCCAACAGGCTCACAGTTGACACTATTGGCATCGGAACCAGAACCCCCCTCTAGCATGCAACAGTCCCAACCTCCTACTCTGGGAACCCTTTCTCCGGAGTCCTCCACAGAAGACCCCACTGGGGAGCCACCCTGGAAGAAACTTTGCAAGAGGAGGCATCTTGATTCCCCTGAGGAATCCATCACTGAAGACACCATTTGTGATGATGGAGAAGGGTCCCCACGGTCTCCCCTGGAAGACGTCTCATTTGGAGACATTCTTGAGATCCTCAAGCAGAGTGGAGACTGGAAGCCCTCCAACCCTTCTTCAGAGAAATCGGTGTTCTTGCAGGCTTTCCGTGCTTGACCATCTACTTCCTGGGTGACCCCACCTGCGGATGAGCTTGATAGACTTATTGTGCAGTGTGCCTGGAAGGCCCTGTTCAACACAGAACTTGTCCCTTGGAGGCCAGATAAAATTTTGTCCACTCCTGAAGACCAACCCAGCTGGTCCAAACAGCTGGTAGTTGATTCTATGGTCATGGTGGCAGCCACTGAGAGGGAGCTAGCAGAAGATAGTTCTGAACAGGGAGTCTAGGGCTATGGACAGACCGGGGAAGTGGACCTACACTTCAGCGACCTTTGCCATTTGGTCGCTGAATAACCTGGCACACTTTACTCCGAAGAGACCTAATTTCAGAAATGTCTGCCTCTTTGGTGGAGGTACTGCCTGAGGAGGTACATGATACTGTTGCCTCTCAGCTAGCTACCTTGGAATCTATCTCAAACTTCTTGACGCGCTTGATTTCTCACACTACTGAGGGGGCAGCTTGAGCAGCCACATCGGGCATCGTCATGAGACAGCATGCTTGGATGCATTTGTGTGACTTTATGGATCCTTTTAAATCTTCCTTTGTCAATGGGCCTGTTGACAAATCTTCCCTTTTTGGTCCCAAAGTAAGAGACACACTATCACGTGGTGAGAAGGATGAAAAATCCTTGTCTACTGTGGGCATACGTTTTTCCACCTCCCCAGAGATCCTACTCCAGGAATCAGAGGAGAGGAAAATTGTGGTTCAAGAAGTCCCAAGGATCTTTTCATGACACTCATGATGAGCAATCCCCCTGGGGCAGAGGGGGCAACTCATCTGGAAGATGCCCTTTTCTGGGCAGAGGGGGTCCACGCAACTAGGGTGCTAGAGATTCCTTCTCTGGCTGACCCTTCTAGCATTCCTGAGCAGCAGCCCAGTTGCTTTCCTCTGGAAGCAGTCGGGGTCGATTTTCTCTGCACCTACAGGCCTGGCAACTCATAACAATGGATGCGTGGGTGCAGAGAATAATATCCAGTGGCTATCATATCCCATTCGACCTTACTCCCAGACCCATAAAACGAATCCCTGATGTTCCATCCAGTCAGAGGGAGGCTGCAGCCTTAGAAATCGAAAAACTGCTAAGAAAAAGAGTCATCCAACCAGTCCCACCAGATCAAAGAGGGCCTGGGTTTTACTCAAAGTTCTTTTTAGTGCCAAAAAGACAGGGGACTGGAGACCAAACCTGGATCTCAGCTTACTAAACAAATTCATCAAACCTCAAAAATTCTGGATGGTCAAGGTACAGTCCATTCTCCCCTTTCTGGGGAAGGACAACTGGATGTGCTCTATAGACCTCCAGGATGCGTATTACCACATAAAGATGGACAAATGCTCCTGGAGATTTCTCCATTTTTGTCTGGGAGCCAATCACTATCAGTTCTGGGTACTGCCCTTTGGTCTCTCAACAGCTCCCAGAGTGTTCACCAAATGTATGGCAGTCGTAGTAGCTCATCTCCGACTACAAGGATTCCAGGTGTTTCCATATTTAGACGATTGGATCTTTACTGCCACAACCAGGAATCTTTTCATTCTCAGTCTGTCTTACACTCAAGGCCTTGCTCTTCGTCTAGGTATCACGATCAACATGGACAAATCACACATATCTCCAACAACACACTGGAATTCATTGGAGCGATCTTCGATAAAACATCTTGTCAAGCTTCCCTTCCTCCTCACATGCTCTCAAAAATAAGAAACCAGATTCAGGCCCTCCTTTCGCAGACATTTGTACCAGCATGCCTTGTACTACAACTATTGGGCTCTATGGCAGCAACCATTACCTTAGTACCACTGGCAAGGTTGCTCATGAGACTATTACAGTGGCTCCTTTCATCACAATGGTTGATCTTAACCACCCACTCGACCATATGATATGCCTTACAAGCCTTTGCAAGAAACAAATGCTATGGTGGATGAAGCCAGAAACAAATCTTTGGTGTCAACCGTTCTGTCTTTCCCAGCCCAGGGCCACGGTGACCATGGACACTTCCCTGTTAGGGGGGGGGGGGCATTTCCAAAGAAAGATGGTCCAAGGCACCTGGTCCCCCATGGATGGCAATTTGCACATAAATGTCCTGGAATTGAGGGCAGTTCTCTTAGCGGTGCAAGTGTTCCACATGTCCCTTCCTTCCGGGACCATTGCAATTCAATTGGACAACATGTCAGTCATCTGGTACATCAACAAACAAGGCAGAACCAGGTCTTACCCCCTGTGTTGGGAAGCCATGAGAATTTGGCATTAGGCGATGGCTTCCAACCGCTTTCTCATAGCAACGCATATTCCCGAGAGTTCCATTCTTATTGCAGACAATCTGAGCAGGAACATTTTGATGCCTCAAGAGTGGTTCCTCAATCTGATAATAGCAGCTCAAATCTTCCACCCCTGGGGCAGGCCTTGCTGTGACCTTTTTGCTTCACCCCTAAACAACAAATT
The DNA here is from genome assembly GCF_019279795.1 of Protopterus annectens. Classification (NCBI taxonomy): domain Eukaryota; kingdom Metazoa; phylum Chordata; order Ceratodontiformes; family Protopteridae; genus Protopterus; species Protopterus annectens. The sequence continues at coordinate 165,087,534 of NC_056750.1, read as the reverse complement.
CAGAAGCTACTTTGCCGTGATCAGTCACCGAGGAATGCTCTGACGCACGATTGGCCCCCGGGTCTACTGTACGCCTTTCCCCCATTTCCCCTCATCCTGAAATTTCTACAGAAAGCTCAAAGATTGAGAAGCAAAGTGATCCTCATTGCCCATTATTGGCCCCGTCAAGCCTGGGTCCCATTCCTATGGCCTAATCTGATTCACAGCCCATGGATCCTGGATCAGTCCCAAGGTCTGCTGCCTCATGAACTGATTCACCCCAGTCTCCACAGTCTCAAGCTCACAGCTTGGTTTCTCTACTTCCGATGATTGCCAGGCTACCTGATATTTCATTCCCTGTTTGCAAGATCCTTCTGGCTTCACACAAACCTTCCACCAGAATAATTTATTCCAGTAAGTGGACTAGGTTCTCTAGATGGGCCAAAGAACATTGTGTAGACTCCTTTTCATGCCTATTCAGAAGATCCTTCAATACCTCACTACCCTGTTGCATGCAGGAGCTTCAGCATAGACAATTATAGTGCATTTAGCAGCTATTGCAGACTTTCACAATGGAATTGCCAATTCATCTGTTATGTCGCACCGACTGTGCAAAACCTTCACAAAAGGAGTATTACATATTAAACCTCCTGTCAAGCCTCCAATAGAGCCATGGGACTTGACTTTGGTGTTTCAGTCATTAACAAGTCCTCCCTTTGAGCCTTCTAATTCCTGTGATATCAAATTTTTGTCTTGGAAAACTCTACTTGTAGTAATCCTTACCTCAGCGAGAAGAGTATCTGAGTTGCAGACCTTGAGTGTCAAGAGATCATGCTTGATTTTTCATAGGGAAAGAGTGTCCCTACGTACTGACTCGTCCTTTTTGCCCAACGTCATTTCTGTTTTTTCCATCAACCAATCTATTGACCTACCGGTTTTCTTTTCCCAACATTCAAATAGAGGGGAATACCTTCTCCATACCCTCGATGTTCATAGGCAACTTCGTTTCTACTTGGACAGAACTAAATCTTTCAGGAAAACAGATCAATTGTTTGTGGCCTTTGCAGGACCCAGATTGCATAAGCCTGTTTCCAAAATGACTTTATCTTCTTGGCTCAGAAACGCCATTACTTTCATTTACCATCAGAACAAAGTGCCCTTACCTTTCAAAATAAAGGCTCACTCTACTAGATTGATGGCTACTTCAGTGGCTTTTCATTCCAGAGCCTCTATGGATGATATCTGCACAGCAGACACATGGGCAAGACCTCATACCTTTATCACTCATTACAAATTGGATTTGGCCTCCAGGGGAAGAGCATCTTTTGGTTCTATGGTGAGCAGGAATGTCCTGTCTTAGGGCCACCCAGGACTCAAATAGCTGAGGACTTGGTCCTATCAGTAAGGAATGAATGAAGATTTACAACATCAGATAAATAAGTTATGTCTTACCATAACATTCCATCTGTGTTGTAGATCTTCATTCATTCATTACTTCTCGCCCTCCTTCCCCCTGCCTGGACTCCTGGTGGACTTTAGAATCTCCTTATTGGTTAAGGTATCTGCTCAAGACAGAGACTCCTACTATCACTATCATTGTTTCTATACTATAAGGGTGGGCAAACGTGATCTGAAGAGACAATGAGAGGGGCATTGTGGGTAGGTCTTAGCTGAGAGTTTTTGGCTAGCACGAGCTTGATACCAGCCGTGTCAGTTCCGAGGATGGAAGCAAAGTCCTATCAGTAATGACTGAATGAAGATCTACAACACAGATGGAATGTTATGGTAAGACATAACTTCTTTATTTTGAACCAGTGTCTACTTTAAGCTGAGTGGGTTTACCATTGATCTGGAGAGTACAACATACTTTATTCTTTGTTAGTAAATCTACTGCATCAATCTTTTCACCAATTACTGATATGCCATTTACATAGAAAGCAGACTGTTGCAGTTCAACTTGATCAATTTGCTTTTTTGAATGGCCCTTCTTTATAACAGTGTGAGGCTTACTTGATTTGCAAAATTTTTGAAAATGGTTCCATTTCTTACATTTATGGCATTGCTGACCAAATGCTAAGCACTATTCTCTTTTAGACTCATGGTTGGCATCACAATTGCAACAGTTAACAATAAAGCTTGATTTGAGTTTTGCTGATTCACCCTCGTATGGCTCTGAGCATTCTCCTTTAACTGAATTCATCTTAGAACTTGCTGGAAAGTTGCGGGACCTCCTAGGAAAACCTGCAGGGGCAGCAGCTGCCACGTGCTTAGGCCTGTTTCTGCCTACCACCTGTTGCATGCTGTCTACATTTGCTCTGGGGCTTGTTGAAACCATGCTACCATCACCTGCAAGCATATTTGTGTGCCTTTCTATAACCTCATGAATTTGACAAATCTCAATAGCTTTGCTCAGCATTAAATCACTGTCACAAAGTAAAATCTTTTTCACAGCAGCACTGTTAATACCGCACATGAGCCTGTCCTTTATTAATTCATCTTTAAGTCACTAAACGTACATGTTTTAGCTTTATTTCTCAGGTCAGTAATATAAGTTGCAAAAGTTTCTCTTTGCTTTTGATCTCGTGTGTAAAACAAATGCCTCTCTAATGTAACACCGGTCTGGGGGTTACACATTTCTCTAAATTTGTCTTTCAAACACTCGGAGTCTTCCCTTGATTCAGTCTGCACAACAATATGACGATTTGCCCCTTCACTTTCATATACTGCTGGTGCATATACAAATGAATGCTGTCTTTCTATGGCCTCTAACCCTACTAGATTTAGCAAAATGAATACCCTGGTGCATGCATCTTTATCAGTTTGTATGAATATATCGTACTCTTGCTCAAATATTCTTCAATTCTCTGCAATATTCTGATCAAATACAAGTAGTAGCGGTTTTCGAAAGCCATCTGCCATATTAATACATCTCAGTGAAGATTTTTGCCAGTATGCAGAAACACACACACATGTACATATGCCTGAAATTTATGCCAGTACTTGTAACTACACCCAATAGCACAACAAGCCTCTGAACAACTGAACCTTGCAAAATATGTTTACTGGGCACGGTAATAGTCTTGAAATCACCTCTTATCAGTGTAAGAAACATTTCAAATAACTCCACTGTGCAAATGAACTGGGCTGAAGAAACTCAGAGTAAGAAACATTTTGAAGTAATCGTACTTTGTGAATAAACAGTATACAGCACACTGAAAATTTCCTAAAATGGCTGTACTTTGCTAACAACTCTGTATAGTGCAAGAAACACTCTGTAATGATGGCACTCTGTGAATAGACATACCCAGCACAAGAAACTTTTTGAAATGGCTGTATTTGACTGCACTTTACGAAACAGTGGCACTTTGCACAAAACAAGCTCTTTGGAATAAATGCACAATAATAAACACACACTGTAAGCACTTTTACACACTTTGAGATACTTCAAATAACTCTAGTTATATTATTCAGAGTTCCAGTCAATGCAAAGTAGTAGTTTATGCCAAAACACACTGTTAGTAGATATTGTAAAATTAGCCACCAATGGAGAGTGAGAGAATCTAGATATGATAACATATTGCATCATGGGAAGCATACCATGCCCTTTGGCTATCACAGAAGAGTTTCTGTTTGGAGACTTCTAAACTGGATATGCTGGTCTCTGCACCTACTTTTTTCTCAAATAACTTTTTTATTGGAATTAATTTAAATTACAAAAAAACCTCCACACAAACAACAAGTAAAGTACACATGAAAAAATATTGGTTATGAAACACACGACAAAAACTATATACAAAATTTACGTATATTTTATCAAGTTGAAAAATTAAATTTCTATCAGAAGATAATTTGTTCCTCTTAAAATATTCTGCAATAAATTAAACACATTTGATACAGAAGAAAACTTCATCATATTACTAATATCTTACAGAAAATACATAATGTACCATAGACAAAAATTATGGGAAAACAACATCCTCTTAATGAAATCAAACAACTCAGATGAGCTTAGGGAATTGAAGTGGGACTATATATATGTATATACATATGTGTGTGTGTGTGTGTGTGTGTGTGTGTGTGTGTGTGTGTGTGTGTGTGTGTCTGTCTGTCTAAAATTCTAAGTTACATTTAATCAAGTTAGAATCTGAATAATTTTTACCATCATTTTACAAGATTGGACCTGATAGCATTGTTGTGTGCTATGAATGTATAAGATTTTAAGTATTTGATTGCCAAGTTTTAAAGCCTTCCCATGTCATTTTATAAATCTAGGTTTTTTGTAATATATACATTTTTATAAGCATGAACATAGTCATAACAATTCTTACGTTGTGTTAACTGAAAAATGGTTGAAACCTACTACACCCAACAGTGAATTCCTCCCACCTGGGTACAATATATTACATAATGATGGATTATCCATAAAAGGGGGTGGGGTAGCATTACTTTACAAAAACAACCTAAAAATGTGTACTATTGATCCTCCTATCCTTCCCTTCAATACCTCTGAACTACTTCTAGCCAAACTTAAACTTAGTGACAAAAATCTATCAATATTATCACAGGCTATACACCTCCTGGCAACAATATCTCCTCTCTGGAAGCCCTTTTACACTGGGTTAATCTTAATCTACCCCAAGAAACAATTATCCTAGGTAACTTCAATATAGACTGCCACTCATGCTCTAATACTAACCCCACTAACCATATTAATCTCTGTTGCTTCTCCCAAGTTATTCAATCCAGCACTAGGCTAGCAAACAATAAAACCAAAGAAAGTCTCCTAGACTGGATCCTGATAAACAAAACCAGTTCCCCTTACCAAGCAGGTGTCCTACCAGATTCCCTCAGTGACCACTAACCCACCTTTTACTAAAATATAAAACCCATTCCAACTCTACCCCACTAACCCAAACTACCCGGAACAGACACAACTTTGACCATAACAAATTCAAATTAGAACTAAAACACCAGAACTGGAACATACTAAAAGAAGTTTCCCTAGATGAAGCTGATAATCAATTCAATGACACTTTCATACGAATCCTGAATGCCCATACCCCACCTCCTACCAGAAAACTCAAAATAAATATAGCTCCCTGGAAAACCAAAGAGACTAAAAATAAGATAGCATAAAGAAATAGAGCCTGGCTGCACTGGATGGCCACTAAAACTGCAGCTACTAGAGAACAGTTCCAAAAAATTAGAAATGAAACTAAGAAAACTATTCTTCTGGACAAAAATAACTATTTCCTACATTTGCAAAACAGACATCAACACCATCCGAAAAAATTCTGGGCTGGAATAAATAAACTACTTCACCCTGGTCAACTGTCTACCCCTCCACCTCCCTCCACAAATAAAATCACGGATATTCCAGATTCATTCAATAAATACTTCATAGAAACTGTCTCCAAACTAGTTCAACAACAACCCACTACCACTGCACCAATATTCCCATGTCTGTACTCAGGCCCAACAGCACCTTCCAATTTCAACCCATCTCTACTAATTATGTCAGAAAATTGCTAACTAAACTTAAACCTACTACCCTAACAGCTGACAGCATCCCCCCCGAATACGTCCAGCTGGCAGCCAATAAGCTAGCCTACCCAATCTCCATATCTGAAAGCACCATCCCATCAATCTGGAAAACCTCCTACATCATCCCTTTACATAAAGGAGGCATATCCACTGACATTACCAACTATCGCCCTATTGCCATTCTTTCCCCTCTAGCAAAAATTCTCGAAAAATACATCCACCACCAACTTGTCATACCTACTCAATAAACAATTACTCTCTCCCTACCCAGCATGGATTCCAGCCTGTCCACAGTACAACCACAGCCCTTCTCTCCTTTACAAACCCCATCAACCAAAACAGACACCTAGGTAAACTTACATCTGCCATATTCTTAGACTTGTCAAAAGTCTTCGATATGGTCAACCATCCTAAACTGCTTCACTCCCTCTCTAATCTCAGCCTTAGCTACCACTCACTAGCCTAGTTCCAGAATTACCTACAAGGCTGACAATAAGCAGTTCGATGGGACAATAACCTATCCTTACTGATACCTATTACCACTGGGGTCCCACAAGGGTCCATTTTAGGTCACCTACTATTCTCCATCTTCATTAATGATCTCCACTGTATCTGCGAAGAAGCAACCATTATACAATATGCTGATGACTCGACTTTAGTCTGCTCAGCCAATAACCCACACAAACTGTTTACTATCTCCCAAATAGACTTCCAAACTACTGAAACCTGGTTTCTCAACAAAAACTTTCTACTTAATCCAAAAAAGACCAAATTAATGATATTTAAGCCAACCAAATCCACTCCATTTCCCTATTCATTTAATATAGTGTCTAGAGATGGAACTATCATCTGTCCAGACACACATACTAAACTACTAGGAGTGACCATTGACAACAACCTTAAGTTCGACCCACATATAAACCAAACTATTAAAAACATCCCCAAAACACTGGGCAGCCTCTATAAAACAAACCATTTCTAACTGAACTTGCTAAAATAACCATTGCCCAAACCCACCTCCTCTGCTCACTATTATATGCTGCTGCCATCTTCACTGACCTACCCAAAGCTAAAATGGTGAAGCTCAACATCTGCTATAATCAAATTGCTAGATTTGCTACCAGTGCCCCCATACCATGCCAGTCCTACTGTCATGCTGTTATGTACAGTATTTTTCTTATGACTGCCTGGGGGTTTATGTGTTTTTGCTGTTATTATTGGTTTATTTATTCTCCTGTGAGTCTTGTATTGAATATCTTTTTTAAATTGAAATGTTGTACTGTTGTTCTTGTTATCCTTGTTCCTTTGTACTGTCCAGTGAGTTGATACTCGGAATTTCATTTAGGCTGCACTTGTGTAGTCCTAAATGACAATAAAGTTTACTTTGACTTTAAAACACTTATCCCAATAGTTACCTTTTTGAACAAACCACAAACATTATTTTTTTAAAACTTATCCCAACAGTTATCTTTGCGGATAAAATAGAATCCCTTATATCTTAAAACTTATCCCAAAATTTACCTTACTGATTGTTTTTTTCTGGCTTTGTTTGTGACACCTATACAACCAACTCACCTTTGCCCACAAAATTCTACATCAACAAGAGAAAACCTCTACTCTGCAAAATCTTATACTTCCATACTCTACTAATCGACCTCCCCGATACTTCCATACTCCAGTAATCGACCTCTCCGCTCCAGTATCAGATTCCTTCTGGAGGTAACAAAAGCTAACAACACAGCTGAGGAACCCCTCTTTTCTAACTTCATAGCAAAAATATGGAACACATTACTGTGATGCCTCTGCACTGGCCCAGTAATCAAGGAGCCTCAATCCTCACCACTGGCAACAGTGGGGGAACGTACACACTGGGAGGATGACAAGTACACACACAGTAAAGTGCAATTTCCCTTTAGAGCACATAGAGATCACAGTCAGTCTCAGGCTGGTTTCCTCCCTCTTTCTCCAGATCCCCAATAAGACTCCCCATTGGCACAGCTATAAGGTTGAGATCTCAGCTGAGTGGCCAAGCCAAAACCTCCAGCACCCTCTCTGTCCAACCAGTGCTTCATTTCCCTGCCCAAATAGCTGACACGCACACACTTTGAGATTTGATTTATATACAAACAGACACACACACACACACACACACACACACACACACACACACACACACACACACACACACACACACACACACTTGGAAAGGCTGGCACAGGTTTACTAACTATGCTCCCTTCTGCGCAGACTATAAGGTAGTTTCAGCTGCCACCAGCCAACTCTTTATCAGCTACTCTATGGCCCTTAACAAAGGGTGTCCAATCCTACTGTGTAATGTTACTAATAATCCAAATGGTAGTCTGACCAAGAGCAAGGCTATTTAGGAGTGGCCTGCACAGTGTCACCAAATAGATATGCAGGTACTTTAAGAGCTTAAATATGTCTCACAGATATCAGCCACAAAGATAGGTTTAAATATATTTAATAATCAATACATAGTAAATAATCAGTTACATCAGAGTTCAAAATCACATGAAATATTTAAAACAACATTGCAGAACAGTCTCAAATAAATAAAGAAAACATCTAAGCTATACTTTACTATATTCCTATTGGAATCTAAAAGAGTTACTATGCCCTAAAACCTTACTTACAGAAAGGCAAGTGCAGAAAGTGGTGATGAGTGGATGTTTCTAGGTCAAAGACAACATACAAAATGCATAGTCCCTCTCTCTCTCTGAGAGAGTTCTTAAATTAATATCAAATATTACTGCTGGGTTAGCTTGGGTGACATCACTCTTTGTCACTTGACTTTAGTTCCCAAGCAAAACCCCCAGTATAGCATTTGACATCTCCTTGTAAAAACACATATCTCTCAGATGTTTGAAGATCCTGGAAGTCATAAAACAATAAAACACTTCTGCACCTCAAACTTAGTAATTACTTCTCTTTCAAGACAATACAAAAATCTTTTAGCTGTATACCTTGTGTCTGCTACTGCACTGAAACTGAGAGATAACATTTATAGCACAATCATAAAACAGTTTAATTTCAACTATTTTCTTGAAGTTTTCTAAGTTAACTCTGTATGTTCCAGTTTCTACTGTTAAAACACACATTTGCACAGGTATATAGTTTATATACATTTCTCTTCTTTTCCAGTAGGGTACACTATGGACACATCCTTGAAGCTCAGTACTGTACAAACCCTGTTTAACACACACTTCTTTTCCTGTAGTTTAATATACACATAAAATATAGTTCTCTTTCATTTGTAAGACAAGCATATGAATCATGTTGATATTCACAAATGACATATGATGGGAAATAGGAAGTTCACTCCGGGGATCACCTCTGTGGCTCTGCTCAACAGGGGTACAGAAAAATAATTTTCTTGGGTGGAAGAAGCCAGGGTACCTTTTTGGCTAGGCTTATATAGGCCCTAGGGCCAATAACCTAGTACCTACCTATGAACCTATGATTATTTACAAAATTCCAGATAACCAAGCTAGCAGTATTTCCATTTATCACAATTACCTACACATATTGCATCTCATTCCTCATTAGTGCAATATAAACATTTCTGAAAAAACACACCTAGCTAATTCTTGGCTCTGTTCCTGTATTAGTCTCACCCTCTAATTAATAACCTAAACTTAACTGACAACAACATCACTGTATACTTGCCTCTTCTCTCTCACACCCTGGTTTCTCTCCCCCTGCTCTTCATTTTTCATAGCTTAAATATTACCTACTTCAACCTAACTGAATGAACCTCTTATTATAAGGTCCTTACTATTTATCCATATTGGGTTGCATTGTTTTTCTGAAACTGTTGCTTTATGTGCATCTTGCATATTCTTCCTAAAATACAGCCTAGTTACCTACTTAAATTTCAATCCTACTGTATAACACTGTATTCAATTATATATGATCAAATTGTATCTGCACTAGCTATTTAAACCGTTGACTAATTGTGATTGCATTGAGATGGATTTTGTCCTTTAAACTGTTGACTTGTGCTTGCACTTGGATGTATTTGTTTTCATGTGGAGCTTTTCTCCCTGGGCCTCTGCTGAAAAAGGACTTGTGTCCAGTTGGACGTTTCCAGTTAACAAATGTAAACTAAATAAATACATAAAAACAAGCTTGTACATACCAATGAGGTGGCTCTGGTGGAGGTGATGAAAAATGTCAGACACGTCAGATATGGAAATTATGAGAACTGTCAGGATGCTGAATGCACACATTGGAGATAACTCACTCACTGCAGATTGCCTTACAGCTGCCTCACCTAGCATTCAGGGCTAGTTCACACTTTGGTGCCGTACCCCCTCAGGTGTTCAGCTGAAGAGCAAAAGAAAAAAGTCTACTCCCCTAGTCTGCTGCTCCATTTCAGATCAATTCCCTACCTTTGCCCCTTAAAAAAACAGTCCTCCATCTGACTGGCAAAATCTCAGAAGTGCTACAGCACTGCTGAAGAGCAGAATTGAAATGAATTTCATGTAATGGCATTGAGAAATGCAGGTACATAAATGAATACTGGCACTTCACTAACAATCGATTGGTATGTCTCGATTGTGCCGCTAACACCTTTTGCCCAGGGTGGCTGCGCCTTCATCCCTTCTCCCCACCCTACTTATGCTACTGCCTTACAGCTTACATCTGTGAGTGGAGGGGGTCAGATGGGGCCTTTATTGCTATGTGTGTAATCCATGGCATACAGTTTCTACATGTGTGTAATCCATGGCACACAGTTCCTAAAGGAGGCATGCAGTCTTGCACAAACCAGGCATAATGGTGCTTTTCTCCTCTGCCAGATATACTCTTCTACACATGGAAGCATAATGCCAAGAAACTTGTTAAGTATTCATGAGACAGATGTATGAAAAAACTCACAAGGCATGTGATACATGTCTACCAGACTCCTTATTATGTTAGGATCCACACAGAAGCAGTCACCTATTTGCTGGTCAGGCATGTTATGATAGATTATCCTCTTTTAAAACCTTTGCTGTTGTCACAGCCTACAAAAGTGAATAACAGAGTCAGGCCCAACCATAGCAACAATTAACAAGTATTGCTGAGGACAGACTGCTGACAGTCTTAGCATTCTGCCGAAATGTAAGTCTGAAGTAGTGAATGATTAAATTATACATCAGAATTCCACTTCTGTTATTAGACTAGATATGCCAAAAGAGAGTAACCAGTTCACTAAGGCACCTGATGTTCGAAGGAAGACCACCATCAACAAGCAGGAAGTCCACGGATGTCATTGTTTTTTCTGAGCCTTTTGATTCCACTGAGAAAATTGGACTATACAGGAGGGGGCTGGTCCCTCAGCCGTGGGAGGAAATGGCACAAGTCTTCAGGAGAATACCAGCAGAGTCAGCAGCAAGAAGGTTTGGAATTGAGGCAACAATTGCTGATTTGGAATATTTCATCAATGACGCTTACAAAAGAACAATGTGCTGTTTTAGAATGTGGTTTATCTTTCATACCATCTAGTTCAATGTGTGTGATACGATTTTAGATATGAGGTCATTTGTTAGACAGGTTATGTTAAAATGTATATATTCTGATAATGCACAGATATATGATTCTTGTGTTTTAAAAAGAAAGAGTTTATATACTCCTCAACTACATCCATTGATGGAAGCATTCTTAAGGATCTGTGAAACAAAAATTGTTAATTATAAAAGAAATTATTTTTCTTTTAAATGCTTTTATAATTTAGATAGTAATGAAAAGTTAGCGCTCGAAGAGTGACAACAACATGAAAGTATTTACATTCATCCTACTGATAAGGGGGGCACAACAGTAGTGATGGATTTTGCTTTGAAAGTATGAATGAAATGTTGAGGGATGAAACCACATACTTGCATATACAGAGATCTTATGTTAACAAGGTTATTAGTGATGTACATTCTGAATTATTATATGACATGTTGATGTGTAGACAAATCCCTTATGAAACCTACAGTTTCTTGTTAGTTGAGCATCCCACTGTTCCAGTACTCCATGGCATGCCTAAATACATAAAGATCCACAGAGTCCCCCCCATGAGACCTATAGGATCTCTTTGCTGCTGGCTGACAGAAACTGGTATTGGATGGTACTGCTTCAATTTTGAAAGATACTAGACACTTCTTCCAGAGTCTTTATGAATTGGGCACAGTATTTTTTCATATAAGGGGTGGCGTAAGCCACAAAACTTTGGGCTAGGCTTATAAATGCCTTAGGCAGATAGCCTAGTATAAACCTATGAACCTATGAACCTATGAATTCTTGGAACATGATAATGAGCTAAATAGTTACTACATGGTGACCATGAATATTTGTTCCTTGTTCACAGTAATTCTGAATGACAAACGCATTGAAATGGTGAGGTTGTACTTAACACACAATAGTGAGTATTCTAACTCTCAGATTATTATATTCTGTGCTTTGATAGAGATGATCTTAGAAAATAATATATTTTTATTTGACAAGAAATATGTGCAATGACAGGCTGTAACGAAGGACACCATTTGTGGAAATTCATATGCCAATATGGTACTTGCACAATGGGAGTCCACACATTTATTGAGCAATAATATTTTTACACAGAACATAAGGTTTTATAAAAGATTTGTGGACAATAACTTTTTACTATGGAAAGGATCTATGTCACTGGTCAAGGTTTTTGTGAAATTTTTAGAGACCGCCACCAATTTTCTTAGATTTACTGTTAATATTTCTGATAAAAATAGATTTTTTTTAGATATTAAAATCAAGATAACTCCAGATAAGGGATTTGTTATGAGTGTCTGCAGGAAGCCTTGTAGGAGAAATAACACATTACACAGGAGTAGTATGCATCCCCAGCATTAAGGGACAGTGTATGAGACCGTCCATATTGAATAATGTAAATCAGGATTTTGAAGAAGTAAGCCAATTTTCCCAGCAAGTGAAGGAAGGGGTTATAGTGACATGGAGATATGTACAGCTGTTAGTAAAGTTATTTCACGTAGGGGAGATAAAGCCAAACCATATTTTTCGAAGAGAGATAAACTTATGAAAGGTACAGTTCATTATAGTTTGTTAAATAATAGATGATCCTCAGTTCCTCTTTTCTGTTCTAGCAACGCAATTGTAATTTGTGACATCATTAAGCATTAACTGGCCTATTCTCACTATAGATGACAAAATTAAACAAATAGTGGAGGAGCAGTCTAGGTTTCTATTTAAGAACAGGAAAACATTGAAAATGATGTTGTGTTGCGGGAGTAAGGATGCTGAATTTAAGAAATCTGAATGGATTGGAACATTTCCTTGTAGAAACTGTAGTGTATGTGATTATATTGTTAGAACTAACAGTTTTGTCCATCCAGTTACGACTCAAAAATTCACTGCGTATCTATATGTAGATTGTTCCAGCAGTGTTTAAATATATTTAGCTACTTATTCGATCTGTCCATGTTTCTATGTGGGCAAGCCTAATCGTACTTTAAGGGAAAGGATACAAGAACACAAGTGAGGTATATAGCCACAGGAGCTCTAATGCATTAGATAGGCATGTAATTGATAAAGATATGATGCATGCATTCAGATTTATAGTATTACAATTAATTGCACTAAGTATGAGAATGGGCGATGTTGATAATTTCATTGAACTGAGTGAACTTAGATGGATGATATACTTGCAGGCAGAAAAAGAGTACAGACTCAATGGATGTATACCTTTAAAGCTGGTGCTGAAAGCTCAGCCATTTAAATTAACTAAATGTGATTGCATTGTATGTGATTGTTTTTTACTATATATTTGGATGAGAACTGTTAAACTGCATTAGGTCTGATGAAGTGCTGCATTTAGCATGAAAGCGGTTACCTGGTTCATGTATTAATAATATTGTAATAAAAGTATATGATGTTTTTAGAAGCCTTCTGCTGGATTCTTCGGTTTACTAGTGTTATGTCTAAATCACTGTATATAAATTATTTTATCAGCCCAAATACTACTGCATAACTCACTTCCCCGTAAAATCAGCAAATCTTCTTCTTTTTCTTTCAGCTGCTCCCGTTAGGGGGTCACCACAGCAGATCAACTGTTTCCATTTCTTCCTGTCCTCTGCATCTTGCTCTGTCATACCAACCACCTGCATGTCCTCTCACACCACATCCATAAACATTACCTTAGGTCTTCCTCTTTTCCTCTTAGCTGCCAGCTCCATCTTTAGCATCCTTCTCCCAATATACCCGGCATTCCTCCTCAGCACATGTCCAAACCAACACAATCTCGCCTCTCTGGCTTTGTCTCCAAACGGTCCAACCTGAGCTGACCCTCTAATTTACTAATTTCTAATCCTGCCCATCCTCGTCACACCCAATGCAAATCTTAACATCTTCATAGGTTCATAGGTTCATAGGTCTTTACTAGGCTTATGACCACAAGGGCATCTTTAAGCCTAGCCATGCATCCCAAATCTCTGACAAGTTCTGATACCCTTGATAAGTGTAAGCATGGGCCTGGGAGATGAACCATTTACAGGTTACCTGTGTCCATTAGAGACATAGGTGCCAAACCAGGATGAATTTCTGGTTTCCCATCCAATTGTCTAAGTTGCACTTGAATTGGGTTGGGAAGGAAGTCTGCTTCACGTGGATGGGGAGCCTGTTCCAGAGATGTGGTAGTCTCTGGGATACATGCCTATCTCTCCAGCAGGTCCTATTTATATCACAAGCAAGGTTTATGTCTTTTGAATGGGTAATTCTGATGCTGTTTGTTTTGTGGATATGCAGGAGGTTCATCAGAGTGGGGTCTGACAATGCCTTGTATGCCAAGCAAAGATCTCCCCTCAAAAGACTGTAGGAGAGAAAATACAGGTTCCTTGAGGTGGTCTGCATAGGACATTTTATTTACACCCTGCATTCTTTTAGTGAGGAACCTCTGTGGATGTTCCAGTTGCTGGATATGCCTGGTTAGGTAAATACCAAAGGGGGCATTGTACTCAATGATAAGAATGATGAATGCCGAATACAGGGGAACAATGACTTCCTGGGACTTATATGCCATACCTTTGTTTATAAGTTATGCAACATAAAATGATTTCCTCACCACTGTAGACACATGATGATCAAAGGATAGATTATTATCTATGTGTGTCCCTAAGTCCCTGACTACTGGGTCAACTCTAAGGGGTGTGTTGTCAATATGATAGTTACCAGGGATGGTTGACTTCCCAAAGGATACTATTATGCATTTCTTGGCAATTAGTTTTAGTCCATGACTCTGAAACCAGTTGTTTGTCTGTGTCAGCCCCTCCTGGAAAACATTTGTGTCAGTGTGAGATTCAATGACAGCTCCTAATTTGCAATCATCTGCAAATTTAGTCAGCAAGAGACCACTGACATTGGCCTTGACTTCTGAGAAGTAAATACCAAAAAGCAGCGGTCCAAGGAGTGATCCCTGAGGGACTCCACTTGTGACTGGTCTCTTTGTAGAGGTAGACTCCCCAATTCTAACTTCCTGGGTCCTGTCTGTGAGCCAGCTGACTATTCACTGGGTGACATTTGGGTTTGTACCTAACCTCTTGAGTTTGTCAACAATGCCCAAGTGCGGTATTATGTCAAATGCCTTGGCCAGGTCAGGGTAGGCAGTGTGAACGATTTTACCCTCATCCATTGCTTTGTTGACCTTCTCAAAGAAGTCCACCAGGTTAAGTAGGCATGATCTGCCCTTTACGAAACCAAACTGGGTTGGGTCTAGTGTCTGGAGGTTTAATATATCTGTATTGATCATCTCCATAATTCTTTCCATGGCTTTACATATAAGACTAGTGAGACTTATGGGTCTGCAGTTTTCAGGGTCTGTAGATGGCCCACCTTTATGCAGAGGGATGACTGTTGCCTTTTTCCATTCATGAGGCATGAAGCCTGTTTGTAGGCTACAGTTAAATAGTAATTCCAGAGGCCCTGATAGGTAATGTTTCACGCTATTTAGAAGGCATCCTGGGATATTGTCTGGGCCCACTGAAGCAGTGTTCTTGGTCTTAGAGAGAGCATTAAGGACCTGTTCCCTAGTGATAGTAGGGGAGTTATATTTGATGATATTCCCTGAGGGAAGGTTGACTGGGAGAAAGGTGTAAAGTTGGAGCTGAATTTATCAGCCAGGAGGTTTGCTATATCTTCTGGCTCAGTATAGGTGGCTCCATTTACACTGAGCTCTGCACACAATTATGTATTGCTTTTGAGGTTGCGGACATAGTTAAAGAATGTTTTGTGGTTGTCCTTGGCCTGGGAGGCCAAACCTACCTCAAATTTGGCTTTGGTAGACTTTATTTGTCCTAGGAGTTGTTTGTTTAGCTTGATCAGAGTGCTTTTATCCTGCTGGGTGCTGCACCTCCTACATTTTGCCATGATTTTCTTCCTTCTGTTATACATCCAATTGATTTTGTGATTCCACCAGGGTGGCTTGTTTTTTGAGTTAGTTCTGTACTTCTTCCTGGTGGTTACAGCTGCCTCTATGCAGCTATTAGCATGCTTGTACAGGGTTTCTGTGAACAGTTCTGTATAAGGCAGAACTGTTTTCATGGTTTATATGGGCTTGAAATTTTGCCAGGTTTTCACTTAATAGCAGGAGGTTAGCCTTAGAATAGTTCCTGAATATTCCTGGTTTAGCTGGGGCTCCAGGTTTTATTTTTACTTCAAAGAAGACCATTTTGTGGTCTGACCTTACCAGGGAAGGCATTACAGTAGGTGGTGTGCAGCACTCTCCCATATTAGTGAGGACCAGATCCAGTATGGTTGTACCCCTGGTTTATGTATTGACTATCTGGTCCAGGGAGTTTGTGTTTACAAAATCCAGGAATCTCTGTGCATGTATGTTTGATGTCATATAGGATTCCCAGTTAATAGTGGGGTAATTAAAGTCACCCATGAATATGGTATTGGGTTGGATAGTTAGTGTTTCTAATACGTTTAAATACATGGTATGGGTTTCCTGGGTCATAGAGAGGGACCTATAGCCTGCAAGGAAGTGGTATTGAATTTTACCTATGGTGATTTGAACATGGAGCAGCTCAAGTGCATTGTCCTGTTTGACCAGCCTTGAAGTATATTTATTTTTGATGTAAGTAGAGACACCTTCACCTTTAGTCCTTGCTTGTGAAGTAGTTGGTCTAAATGTGTGGAAGGCATTATAATCCTGCACTGTTGGTGTGCTGTCTGCAGCTTTAAACCGTGTCTCTGAGACTGCACAGACGTCAGCATTCTCTAGGGTAAAGACAGCTTCCAGGGAGTGGAGTTTTTTTTTTTGTTTAGGCTCCTAGCATTGAGCAGTAATACCTTTAGATTTTATTTTTGATTTGCTATGTCGAAAGTACTTTCAGTTTGCCATTGCCTAAAAAAGGCACTATGGGGGAAGACAATGTTTTAGCTAATATTCGAAAGCCTAGAGGGGAGAGGTGTAAACCATCCCTGGCAAAGCAGTGTGGTTTGTTGACCATCTCCTTCCATGCTGACAAATATTGCACCCCCTTAGAATGACACCAGAAACTAAGCTAATTATTAAAGTCAATCATCTTTTGTTCGTATTGTGGCATCATCCTTGAAGAAGGTAAAATGCTGCTCAATGCTAGGCTCATATCAGCCTGAGACACATATTCTGAAAGCACTATGAGCTTCTAATTCAGATAAAGACCTGTTTATAAGGGATACTGACTGTGTAGGCGATTGAGTTAGTAGCCAGTTTGAGGTAGTGTGGTGGAAGATTATCAGGTGAGCTGGAGCTGGGTTTTAGTTTTTATGGCAGTTTCTTAATGGTGTCAGTGGGTATGGGCTGAATTGAGAATGGGGTTCGTATGACATTTTGTTGAGTAAGGGGGTTATTATTATTGACAGGGTTAGAAGTAGTTGATGGTCTAGGGTTGGTGTCCAAATAGACTGAAGGGTGGGAGGGTCCAGCTTTAGGGGCATTAGTTAGTAGGTCTGATATTGATTTTATGAAGTGCTTCTTAAAGTTTTTGGCTATTTGTGATGGAGGGGTATCAGGTGATAGGGTGTGCTCTCTGTTTGTTCCAGGGTTAAGTAGAGAAGATATGGAGTCCCAAAATTTATTGGAGTTGATTTTATGCTGAAGCCGAAGGTGGGAATAGTATGACTTCTTATCTCTGTTGATTAGTTTTGTCACCTTGTTACGTAGTGTTTTGAAATCGACATGATTTTGTTCATTTTTGTTTAGTTTCCAGGTCATTCAGGCTCCAAATTATATTGCCTCCAAATAAGTGATTTTATGTTCCAAGTTGCTTTTCATACACTAGTTCTTTGTATATTTGCTGTTTTTTTCCTTTCCCATACTGATTTTGTGACTGGTATTCTGAAAGTACTTCTACAGACATAGGTCAGCTTCATCCCTAATTGGTGCAGCTGTACTTTCATATTTTTACAGTAAAGTTGCAGTAAACGCTGAAAAGAGAAGTGGAGAGCAGTGTCTGGGATCCTTTATTAGACAGTATATCATCTTCAGATTAGTCACGTAACTAACAGTCCAGTCAGAAGAACTTCAGAAGACAAATTTCTTTTGACCCTGTTGTTTGGAACAGAAAAGTAATCTCTGTCTTACTTTCTGTCTCTCTCTGCCCTCCTCAGATTACTGCTTTCTCCCAGAACAATAAAGCAAACAGAAAGGGAATATGCAGCTGATGTTAACTGACCATAGTTGTTTATAGTTAAGTAGCCATCATGATAAAACTCTTAACAACCTGCAAAAGAACATAGTCAGCAAACAACAACCCCCCCCCCCCAACTGCTGGATCAGCTCCATTCATTCCGTTTTGAAGTACAATTTCCTTTCTGTATTTCAGAATGAAGCCAGTGCTATATCAGTAAATAGAAAAAGCCTACCATCCAGTATTAGTACACTGAAACTAACAGTACACTGTTTATTTTGTGTAGGAAAGCCTTGACCAGTAGCAGCAGAAAACAGAAAAGACTATTAAATATACTGACACTTCCTAGACATGTTTTGATGTAGCACTGAATGCCAAGTCTCTTACTTGCACTCTTAACCTAATGTGTAGTGATTCTCCATGCAAGTGAGGGGAAAAAACTCACATAACACCAGAGATCTGTCCCGTAGCTAGTGAAGGAGGGCACTAAACAATTTAAATACATTATTTATATTGTCTTATTTTTCAGGAAACACATGACATGTAGAGCGTACATGGAGCATTAGTTATTAGTCAGGCTGAAAGGCTGTTAGAATTGGTAAGAAGCAGAGCTGGTGTGGTGTGGAGTTTGCAAAATTATACACGTTTTCTGTTCTCCTTGCTGAGTACATTTTTCATGAAAACCAGAAAGCTAGATTTCTCTTGTCTTTCAGACAAATCTCTGCATTATCCAAAGGTAGTATCTGGATGGCCACTGCTTCTGACAAGACGTTTTTCAGTGGAGAAATATTAGTAGCATAGCGGCATTATCATGTGATCATGCTAAAACACAGCTCATAGCAAAGCAAGTCGTTGCTGAACTGACTTGAGAAGGTGAGGGCAAGAAAATGTGAAACATGTTAAAAACAGGCTTTATCCAGCCCTGCTGTCAATGAACCTTGTTAGTTAAAAAAAAAAAAAGTCACTGACTCCATGCTTCATCCTTATCTGCAGCAATGTATTAAAACATGTTTGGTACCCCTGTAATTATCACCTGTTGACATCTGTGGGCAATAATCACAGTCATTCTGTGAAATCAGTGACAACACTGGTGCTTAGAATTAAAAACTAGTTAGCTTTCTTGCAGAATGGCAAGTTTGCCTGCCTCTTACGGAAACTGTTGCTCTGTCACTCAGCTAATCCTCCAGTATCACTTGGAAGTGGCTCAAACACAGATGAGGACATCAATAGCATAACTTCTATATGACACTGTGGCTCCTGAATGCAATTGGATGTGAGGATCAGCTCACAAGGAACAGGCCATCTCAGTCCAATCACATTTTAAAGACACGCTGAAGTAATTGGCTAAATAGGAAAGTTAAAACTGACTGCACTGCCAAAAGCGGTATAGTTAAGAGGCTGCACTAATGGGGAGCTTTAGCTCCCCTAGCTGCCCCGATAAATCTGCCACTGTAACATTACTCTAGTGAAACACGTAGCTTTTCTGGTTTCTATTACTGCTGTTAATACACTGGGCCTTTTACAGGTGCAGGAAGAAATACTTGCATTAAAATATTATTCATAGAGGTACACAAAACCTCTCTTAAGCCTAATGAGTTCTCTTTTTCTCTCTGTTTTATTTTCTACTGTTGAAACTAGCTGGGTGCTGGGTAAGTAAGCTGATTATTTAAAGCTCATAACTGCGAACATTTGCTTTTGTTGTTTTATCGGCTGATCCCCGTAGCACGCAAGAGGCTGTATAATCCCAGTTAAGTGAAGAAAATGTACCAAAGGGACCTTCCCTGTAACACGTACTAGGAAGAATGGTTGGTGTCTCTAGTATTGGAATGGAAAGTGCTACAGATTTTCCCAGAATACTTAGCTAAAACTGTAATGCTTCAGTCTGAGAAGATAACTGGTAGCACAATGCTACATGGGATTACGAAGATAATTTAAAAGCATTGACCTTATGTGGTGTTTTCTGGAAATGGCTCAAAAGATTGGTTGGCAGGTAAAGGGAGTACAGGCCTTCTTACAGTGCATTTGCTTTGCTACATGATGATGTAAAAAGGTTATGCATAAGATGATCTGTAAACGTTAGGATGAAATAGTGTTGCACAAGATGATATGAAAAGGTTAGGATGGGATGATGTTGCACAAGATGATGTGAAAAAGTTAGTATGGGATATCGATGCACAAGATGATGTGAAAAGATTAGGATGGAATGATGTTGCACCATATGATGTGGAAAAGGTTAGCATAGGCTGATGTTTCACAAGATAACATGAAAAGGTTAGGATGGGATGATGTTGCACAAGATGATGTGAAAAAGTTAGTATGGGATGTTGATGCACAAGATGACGTGAAAAGGTTAGGATGGAATGATGTTGCACAATATGATGTGAAAAGGTTAGAATAGACTGATGCTGCACAAGATGATGTGAAAAGGTTACGATGGAATGATGCTGCATAAGATGATGTGAAAAGGTTAGAATAGACTGATACTGCACAAGATGATGTGAAAAGGTTAGGATGGAATGATGCTGCATACGATGATGTGAAATGGTTAGGATGGAATGATGTTGCACAATATGATGTGAAAAGGTTAGGATGGAATGATGCTGCACAATATGATGTGAAAAGGTTAGGATGGAATGATGCTGCATAAGATGATGTGAAAAGGTTAGGATGGAATGATGCTGTACAAGATGATGTGAAAAGGTTAGGATGGAATGATGCTGCACAATATGATGTGAAAAGGTTAGAATAGACTGATGCTGAACAAGATGATGTAAAAAGGTTAGGATGGAATGATGTTGCACAATATGATGTGAAATGGTTAGGATGGAATGATGCTGCACAAGATGATGTGAAAAGGTTAGGATGGAATGATGCTGCACAAGATGATGTGAAATGGTTAAGATGGAATGATGCTGCACAATATGATGTGAAAAGGTTAGGATGGAATGATGCGGCACAATATGATGTGAAATGGTTAAGATGGAATGATGCTGCACAATATGATGTGAAAAGGTTAGGATGGAATGCTGCTGCACAAGATGATGTGAAAAGGTTAGGATGGAATGCTGCTGCACAAGATGATGTGAAATGGTTAAGATGGAATGATGCTGCACAATATGATGTGAAAAGGTTAGGATGGAATGATGTTAAACAATATGATGTGAAAAGGTTAGGATGGAATGCTGCTGCATACGATGATGTGAAATGGTTAGGATGGAATGATGTTGCACAATATGATGTGAAAAGGTTAGGATGGAATGATGCTGCACAATATGATGTGAAAAGGTTAGGATGGAATGATGTTGCACAATATGATGTGAAAAGGTTAGGATGGAATGATGCTGCACAATATGATGTGAAAAGGTTAGGATGGAATGATGCTGCATAAGATGATGTGAAAAGGTTAGGATGGAATGATGCTGTACAAGATGATGTGAAAAGGTTAGGATGGAATGATGTTGCACAATATGATGTGAAAAGGTTAGAATAGACTGATGCTGCACAAGATGATGTAAAAAGGTTAGGATGGAATGATGTTGCACAATATGATGTGAAATGGTTAGGATGGAATGATGCTGCACAAGATGATGTGAAAAGGTTAGGATGGAATGATGCTGCACAAGATGATGTGAAATGGTTAAGATGGAATGATGCTGCACAATATGATGTGAAAAGGTTAGGATGGAATGATGCTGCACAATATGATGTGAAATGGTTAAGATGGAATGATGCTGCACAATATGATGTGAAAAGATTAGGATGGAATGCTGCTGCACAAGATGATGTGAAATGGTTAAGATGGAATGATGCTGCACAATATGATGTGAAAAGGTTAGGATGGAATGATGTTGCACAATATGATGTGAAAAGGTTAGGATGGAATGCTGCTGCACAAGATGATGTGAAATGGTTAAGATGGAATGATGCTGCACAATATGATGTGAAAAGGTTAGGATGGAATGATGTTGCACAATATGATATGAAAAGGTTAGGATAGACTGATGCTGCACAAGATGATGTGAAAAGGTTAGGATGGAATGATGTTGCACAATATGATGTGAAAAGGTTAGGATAGACTGATGCTGCACAAGATTATGTGAAAAGGTTAGGATGGAATGATGTTGCACAATATGATGTGAAAAGGTTAGGATGGAATGATGTTGCACAGTATGATGTGAAAAGGTTAGGATGGAATGATGCTGCACAATATGATGTGAAAAGGTTAGGATAGACTGATGCTGCACAAGATGATGTGAAAAGGTTAGGATGGAATGATGCTGCATAAGATGATGTGAAATGGTTAAGATGGAATGATGCTGCACAATATGATGTGAAAAGGTTAGGATGGAATGATGCTGCACAAGATGATGTGAAAAGGTTAGGATGGAATGATGCTGAACAAGATGATGTGAAAAGGTTAGGACGGAATGATGCTGCACAAGATGATGTGAAAATGTTAGGATGGAATGATGCTGCACAAGATGATGTGAAAAGGTTATGATGGAATGCTGCTGCACAAGATGATGTGAAATGGTTAAGATGGAATGATGCTGCACAATATGATGTGAAAAGGTTAGGATGGAATGATGTTGCACAATATGATGTGAAAAGGTTAGGATGGAATGCTGCTGCACAAGATGATGTGAAATGGGTAAGATGGAATGATGCTGCACAATATGATGTGAAAAGGTTAGGATGGAATGATGTTGCACAATATGATATGAAAAGGTTATGATAGACTGATGCTGCACAAGATGATGTGAAAAGGTTAGGATGGAATGATGTTGCACAATATGATGTGAAAAGGTTAGGATAGACTGATGCTGTACAAGATTATGTGAAAAGGTTAGGATGGAATGATGTTGCACAATATGATGTGAAAAGGTTAGGATAGACTGATGCTGCACAAGATGATGTGAAAAGGTTAGGATGGAATGATGCTGCATAAGATGATGTGAAATGGTTAAGATGGAATGATGCTGCACAATATGATGTGAAAAGGTTAGGATGGAATGATGCTGAACAAGACGATGTGAAAAGCTTAGGACGGAATGATGCTGCACAAGATGATGTGAAAATGTTAGGATGGAATGATGCTACCCAAGATGATGTGAAAAGGTTAGGACGGAATGATGCTGCACTAGACAATGTGAAAAGGTTAGTATGGGATGACGATGCACAAAATGATGTGAAAGGGCTAGGATGGGATGATCATATAAAATCCTAAATAAAAAGGTTAGGACAGAATGGCAATGGTTAGGCTGGAATTATCATGGACAGTCTGAAGTGAATACGTTAGGCTGGAATGATGTTGCACGAGATGACATGAAAATGTTAGGATGGACTATTGATGAACAAGATGATGTAAAATGGTTGGGATGGAATAAAAGTCCCCAAGATGATGTGAAATGATAAGGATTAAATGAAGACTAAAAAAAAACAAGTGAAAAAGTTAAGATGAAATGATGATGCACAGTCTGAAGTGAAAAAGGATTGAATGATGTTGCACAAGAGGAACACAGGGAAGATTGCTCTGCACTCATACTGGCACATCATTTTTTACATTAAAGATCATCTGCATCTTGGATCTAAGACTACAAGTGGATACTACTGCATATATTAGATTTGTAAAGACATTTAAAATATCTGGTCACCTGGTCAGTGATGGCTATACTGAAAACTTGTTCAGACAGAAATGAACTGTAAAACCCAAACTTTCTCAGTTAAAATATGTGACTGTTCCTGCTATCTGACAACTTTTGAATATTTTTAATACACAACTGTGTGAGGATTCCTCTTACATGAAAGTGGCGATCCTCTACAGACAAAAAAGTGGCAAGAGTTTTTTCTTAGCTTGTCTGTGATGATCAAGTGGGTTTCAGTGTACAGCTGAAGAGGTAAGCCAATTACATTCATATGTTTAATAAGGTACAGGGTTATAAGTTAATAATGAAATACAAATAATAGCAATCAACTGTTCTATAACTGTGTGCAGGGAAAGCATGTTAGGTTAGAGTAGGGAATCATCTTACAAATCCAAATGCTTTGAAAATTGGTATTCCCGAAGACTGTTTTCTGGGGCCAGCTTCCTATCACAAAAACAATAGCCTTGCTCTTGAGTCCTGACATTTTGGAAAAATAAATTGCACTTCACACAAATAATAGCAAATTCTGATACTGATCTGTATTTTTCTTACAATAGGGTTTATCTTTCTGCACTTGCTGATATAGAAATCTGTGCGCACATACCCATCCTACACACACATACACACACACACACACACACACACACACACACACACACACACACACACACACACACACACACACACACACACACACACATATATATATATATACATATATATACATTTACATATATATATATATATATATATATATATATATATATATATATATATATATATATATATATATATATATATATATATATATATATATATATATATATATATATATTAACTCCAGTACACACACAAACACACACATACGCACACACACACACATATATATATATATATATATACATACACACAAATCCACACAAGGAAGGAACGACAAGTGAAGATCTGCACCACATAAAATCTGATACTAAAAACGAAGTTAGTACAAACAACAGGCCATTAAATATAAAAACAAAGCTTTTATTAAAATAATAAAATAGTAAAACTGTGTATATATACAATAAGTGCTGTCATGTTATCCCAAACCCTTCTTTAGATCTGCCATTAATAAGTTAGATCACAGTTTAAATAGAAAATGAACAACAAATCAGATAGCTTATTTTGCACTCTTCTCCTTTAAGGATTAATCATATATATATATATATATATATATATATATATATATATATATATATATATATATATATATATATTATATAATATGACATTGGGTAAGACAGCAATTCAGGTCGTAGCCTGCTATAGGTCCCCAACCATGTCCCAAGTCTCATAGTCCATGTTCCTAAGCACCCTGGAGAATATTAGGGTCCCACGTAACACCCTCATATTGGGCGACTTCAATTACCCCTCCATTAACTGGGAAAGCTACTCATGTATCAATACACTTGCCCAATGTTTCCTGGAATTCATTAATTCCAGTGCCCTGGACCAGCTCGTTCTTACCCCCACTAGATGTAGCAATATCTTAGACCTGGTCATTACCAACATGAGCGACCACTGCTCTACACCAGTAGTCAACTCCTCTCTGGTTAGATCGACCACAAACTAATCACCTTGGATATCCACATCTCTCCCACTACTTGCAAAGGAAACCACCATGAGAAACTTCTCCAAAGCTAA
This sequence comes from Protopterus annectens, assembly GCF_019279795.1. Taxonomy (NCBI): domain Eukaryota; kingdom Metazoa; phylum Chordata; order Ceratodontiformes; family Protopteridae; genus Protopterus; species Protopterus annectens. The sequence continues at coordinate 165,062,039 of NC_056750.1, read as the reverse complement.
CTTTGGTCTCCTAAAAGCAGAGGTGGCTAACTTCACGGCATCCATGCAAATGGAGAATAGTTGTATGACCACCGAATCATACACTAATGCACTGTACAAACACATACAAACACGTACACAAATGCATGGATCTCGCCATACCCAATAGAACCAAGACGCTCTCCTCCAAAAAAAGGAAGCCAATCTGGTGGTGTCCTGCCATAAACAAACTCTACAACAGAAGGAGGAAACTGATGCAGAATAAGGTGAAGTCCCAAGAATAGAAAAAACCCCTTATCAGCCTCAACAAAAAGTTGAGATCCCTCATCAAATCCTCCAAAGCTAGCTATGAAAACAGAATTGTAGCAGATAGTAAAGACAACCACAAAGCCTTCTATAGTTATGTAAAGAATCTCCACGGCAATACCCAGATTTGCTCTGAGCTACTGCACAATGGTACCTCCTATACCGAGCCAACAGATATTGCCAATATACTGGCCGACAGATTCAGTACCAACTTTACCCCCCCCCCCCCCGAGGACCAATCACAATGCCAGTAGATTGCCAGGCACCTAGTATTACTGCTGCACAGATTAAAACAGCATTGTCCAAGGCCAAGAATACAGCTTCTATGGGACCTGACAATATCACTGGCTGTGCTCTACATGAACTACAGAGTGAACTGGCACCTGTGTGCCCTGTTCAATCACAGCCTCACCTCAGGCTTTGTCCCTACCGAATGGCGCACTGCTACAGTCATCCATCTCCACAAAGGAGGAGCGAGTACAGACCCTGGGAACTATCGGCCCATTAGCCTGAGAAGTCTGATATGCAAAGCTATGGAATGCATCATCATGGACCTAATAAACAAGGGTATAGGGAATCTCCAAACTCTGGATCCCACACAGTTTGGTTTTTTGAAGGGTAGATCATGCCTTGTGAACGTGGTCGACTTCTTTGAGTCAGTCACCAGAGCTGTGGAGGAAGACAAGGTGGTTCTTACAGCCTACCTTGATCTGGCCAAGGCATTTGACACTCATAACAGAAAAATTAACTAAGCTAGGCATCAACCCCTATATCACTAGGTGGGTTGCAAACTGGCTTACAGATAGAACCCACAGTGTGAAAGCAGCTGACTCCAGGTCAGACTGCCAACCAGCCAAGAGTGGAGTCCCACAGGGATCGGTCCTGAGTTCTCTCCTGTTTGGTATCTACTTCTCAGAAGTCCAGTCTAACACGAAGGGACTCTGGCTGACAAAGTTCACAGACGATTGCAAGTTGGGAGCTATTATTAACTCTCCATACGATGTTGACATCCTACAGGAAGGCCTCACTGAGACCAACAACTGGTGTCAGAACCATGGCCTTAAGCTCAATGCTAAAAAATGTGTCGTCATCCCTTTTGGGAGAAACCCTGTTCCCATGAATTACCACATTGATGGTAGTCCACTGAACACAGAAGGAGTTATAAGAGATCTGGTAACACAGGTTGACAGCAACCTCTCTTTTGACCACCACATTGCCACTGTGGTCAGAAAGTCCTTCTATGTGGCACATCTCATTACTAAGGGTTTTGCATCCAGGAAGAAAGAGGTCATTGTCTCCCTCTACTCTTCCCTCATTAGGCCAATCATCAAGTACAATGCCCCATTTGGTATGCACCTGAGTAGACACCTGCAACAACTGGAGAGGCCACAAAAGTACCTCACAAAGTGGATACTAGGCCTTAAACACTTGTCCTATATGGACAGACTCAAAAAACTGCAACTATTCTCTGTTTTATATCATCTACTTAGAGGCAATCTCTGCTTGCCTTACAAAGCCATGTCTGACCCAGCTCTGTTAGAAATGCTACATCTAAAGAAATCCCAGTCCCTCCGCACCATACACTTCAGAGACCTCATCCTCATTACCACAATCAACAGAACATGCTGGAGGAACAGGTGCATAGCACAGAGATAGCCCATGCTATGGAATAGACTTCCCATACATGTCAAGCAGAACACCTCACTGGCCCTCTTCAAGAGAAATCATGATGAGTGGATGGGAAATAGAAAACTCACCCTGGGGCTAATTCCAGTGGCTCTGCTTGACAGAGGCACTGGGAAGTAACGTCATGTGGCATGATGCCAGGGTAATCCTATGGGCTAGGCTTGTAAAGGCTCCAGGGCCATTAGCCTAGTACATACCTATGACCCTATGAACATAATATATCATACACCAGTGTCTCACCAGTCAAGCCTCTAAAGCATAACACAAAAACAAACATCTTAGTCATAGCCGAATCAATTGTGAGACACACAGATGTCCCTCTCTCCAGGATGGATAAGGAAAAAGTTACGGTCAGCTGTCTGTCAGGTGCCAGGATCCCCCACTTCACACACACACTCAAGTCTCTCAACAACAGGCACTGTTATAACTCTGCCATAGTCCATGTTGGTGTGAATGACTTGAGACATACCTCACTGGACTATATGAAGACAGACATGACTCAGCTCTCTGATTATGCATCTCAGGCAGGTATGTCCCTAGCCTTAAGCAGCATTCTACCTTTGCCTAGGATGATAGCTCAATACAAACAAAAGATGACTGACTTCAACAAGTGGCTTAGTTTCTGATGTCATTCAAAAGGGATCCAGTATCTGTCAGCCTGGGATGACATGGTTGACAGACCTCTATGCTTTGCTAGAGATGGTCTTCATCTGACACCCCTGGGATTTTAGTTACTGGCTAAGGGTCTTGCCACCCCCATAGTGCCTTTTTTAGGTAATGTTAGGCAATGTCACAGGAACAAAACTGAGATGTAAAAATATCCTCTAAAAGCAACCTCAAGGTTATGCTGCTAAATGCTAGGAGTCTAAACCAGAAGCTGCACTCACTAGAAACAGTCCTTACCCTGGATGATGCTGATATTTCTGCAGTCACTGAGATCTGGTTTAAGGCTGCAGAGAGCACCCAAGCTATACCAGGTTACATTTCCTTCCACACATTCAGACCACAGACTGAAGGCATGAGAACTAAAGGAGGTGGTCTATCAATATTCATTAAAGATAAATACACCTCTAGACTGGTTAAACAGCAAGACTTCCTTGTATTACTTCAGGTGCAAATGAATGCAGGTATGACCCATTTTCAGGTCATTGCCAGCTATAGGACCCCTCCATGAGTCAGGATGTCCGCTCAGCCTGCTTGGATCTACTTGAGTCAATCAAGATACAATCAAACACCCTGGTTTTGTGTGACTTTAATTACCAATCCATCGACTGGGTATATTATACATGTTCTAACTCACTTGCTCAAAGGTTCCTGGACTTCATTAAATCCAATGCCCTGGACCAGCTGGTTGACACATCCACAGGGGGCTCAAACATCCTGGACCTAGTGCTCATCAACATGGGGGACCACTGCACCTCCCCCAGTGTGTGGCCATCCCTGGTAAGCTCTGACCACTTATCAGTCTCACTAGAAGTAACTATAACACAAGACCCCCCAGCAACGACTAGACTAAAAAACTTCTCCAAGGCTAATTACAGCCTCTTACGTGACGGCATAAGTAACTTCACACGTCCTCCTCCCACTGATGGAACAGACACCTATGCTGAGTTATACAGAGCTTTATACAAGCATCTGTACAATTGTATTGACTCTGCCGTACCTGATAGAACCAAAGCAAGATCTTCAAGGAAAAACAAACCTGCTTGGTGGACTACCACCATTAATAGGCTATGCAATAGGAGAAAGAACTTGCTGTCTAAGAGTAGGAATGAATGGTCTCAAAACTGGAAACACTCCCTCCTCAACTTAAACAAGCAAATAAGACTCCTAGTGAAGTCCTCCAAAGCTAACTATGAATCCAAATTATCTTCCTTAACTAAGGATAACCACAAGGCGTTCTTTAGTTACATATATAACCTCAAAGGTGAGGCCCAGAGTTATGCTGAACTCATAATTAATGGTATTACATATACAGAACCAGTGGACATAGCAAATCTGCTGGCTGACAGGTTCAGTGAAAACTTCACTCCCCCTGTCCTTGCCACATATACCCAGGGCTGGTGTTAGCATTTTGGGGGCCCCCAGCAAATGTCAAGTTGGGGGCCCCTTGGACACTTCCAGTCTAAGTATCACCCTGTTACTACCACCCCTCCTATCTAACCTTTTAGTTCATGCTGTAGTGTTTTAGAGGCAATATACACAGACTGAACTGTAGTTGCAGTGCTCTTACATTATGAGAGGCCTGTGTACCCCACTATGTTGGCTCATGTCACAGAAGGACATTCACAGTTAATGGAATTTAGCTGTAGCAATGACACATTACAACAACTCCATATGTGGGGCTGGATTTAGGTGAAATGGTGCCCTAAGCACTGCCTACTGCCCCCCCCCCACATGCATCCCGTGGGCTCCAGTACTCCCATCTGCTGCCCTCCCAGCTCACCACATTATGCACATTACTTTTTTTTCTCTTTTCTCACATTTTGCCTTACTCTTCAGCTTTTTCAAGAATCCACGTTTTTCTATATGCTTTGAAACACATTTTATTTTTTCTTTTTATACAACCTGCTTGACTTACAAAGCCATGTCTGACCCAGCTTTGTTAGAAATGCTACATATGGAATACACTGCAACTATAAAACAAAAACACATTTAGGTACAATCACCAGTCCCCCAAACAACTTCACTCCCCTGTCACAGCTGCACGTACCTCATGACATCCCTACCACCTGTCCCCTACCTTGTATTTCTAAAGAACAGGTCATAAATGCCCTCTCTAAGGCCAAGAACACAACATCTATGGGACCTGACATCCCAGGTGACATCATACATGCCCTCCAACAAGAATTAGCAACACCACTGGGTACCCTCTTCAATCAGTCCAAGCACTGGCTTTGTGCCAGCTGAATGGAAAATGGCCACTGTTATGCCCTTGCACAAAGGTGGTGGTTCCACTAACTCTGGGAATTATAGACCTATTAGCCTGACTAGCCTTATCTGCAAGGCCATGGAGCAAATCATCATGGACTTTATCAACAAAGATATAGGTAATCTTCAAACACTTGACCCTACTCAGTTTGGATATGTCAAAGGGAGATCATACCTGTTAAATCTGGTAGACTTCTTCAAGAAAGTCGCCAAGGCCCTGGATGAGGGGAAATCTGTGCATACAGCCTACCTAGACTTAGCTAAGGCTTTTGACACTCTCCCCCACTCAGGCATCATTGACAAACTCACCCAGCTGGGTGTCAACCTTTATATCATTAAATGGGTCACTAACTGGCTCACTAATAGAACACATATACTCAAAACAGGGAATATACTTCCAACAGCAGACCTGTAACCAGTGGTGTTCCACAGGGATCAGTCCTGGGACCTCTACTGTTTGTAATCTATTTCTCAGAAGTACAAGCAAAAACTAAAGGTCTGTGGCTGACAAAGTTTGCTGACTGCAAACTGGGAGTGGTCTGGTCATAGAATCTCCGTTAACATCCTACAAGAGGGTCTTACACAAACAAATGATTGGTGCCAAAGTCATGACCTTAAACTCAATGCAAAAAAATGTATTATCATCTCTTTCAGTTAGAGCAATGTTCCTGCTAACTACCACATCAATAGCAACACCCTAAGTATGTACTCTGTGGTGAGAGACCTGGACACACAGGTTGATGCAACCTTACCTTTGATCACCACGTCTCCACAGTGGTAAGAAGGGCATGCTCAATGTTTTCTATTTCTACTTCATTTAAATGTTTTATAAACCCATATTTTTATTTCTTTCATAATTTCATAATTCTTAGGATTCTGACAAAAAACATGTCCTGTGATTTCTTCTTTACTACACTTTATGCAATTCCTCTAATTTGCAAGTTTATATTTCATGTCCTTCTTCACTGGTACTTTTATTATAAGCCTGTATATAAAATCCTGTCCTTCTTCCCATCTCACACACTTTCTCTTTCTTTCTTTTATTGCATCCTTAACTTTAATGGTATCCCACTGGTCACTATAAACAGTCTTTTCCATGATTTCTTCATGCAAAATTCTCCTCTGTTGTTCAACTTTAGCTACATCAATTTTCCATTATTTTATTTTTTATTTCACTCACTAATCCCTCATTTTTCTTAACTTTAACTCATTTCTTCTTTTCACTTCTGCCCATACTTCTTCATACTTTGCTCTTATTGTATCTTTTAATGTTCCCTTTCCCTATTTAAAGTAATTTCAAAATGCATTGCAAAGCTAAAGATGTCAAAAACATCATATTTTTTTAAATCAATCCACAGTTTTCTTCTTTATTACATATAATTCCCCCTTTATCTGAGTTCATTCTAAGGCCCCATATTATACTACAAATAATTTTTTGCAACATTTTTTGGGAGTGCAACTACTGAACCAAAGTATCCACATTTACACAAATTAATTGCATTAAGTCCACTTTTTTAAACTTACAGAATTTCCACATTTTATTTATCTCATACATTTTATCTAACAATTCCTGTCATTACTTTTTGAATTAATCAGACTCACCAAAATAATCTTTAATACATATATTTCCTTTTTTTATTAATTTGGGGAAAGTGTTAAAAAATTGTTTTTACACTTCAAAGCCTTTGCTTAAAATAAAAAAGTACACATATTGGACACTTTTATATTTAACTATTTTGATTGATTGTTTTTTTCTGATGAAGTCCACCACATTAAAAGGAGGAATGCTAAAATGAATTATCTGTTTCTGAGTTTGTTTCTATATAATGCAGCCAGCTCTCACATGACTTTGTCAGTTATGTTCTAAAATATACTGTTATAGTTACATTCTTTTACCATCCCACCTGCAATTTATTAAACTTTGCTGAATTCAATTACATTTGTGATAAAATTAATAGTTTCCTATCACTTCTCTCATTTGGAGTAGGTCTGAACAGTTATGTTTGATTGGAATGGCTATCTTTATTGCTCATACATGTATGTAGATACTTCATATAATACTGACATTGTCTTTCCTTATTTCCAGTACTTTGACAAAATGCTCACCACTTTAATTGGCCTAAAAAGCTGCAGTTTTACTCTCCAAAATTTCAATGTAATTTCTTTTTTTCTGATAAGTACCCAGACTTGCATCCCTGATTGCTTTAATCATGGTCCTTTGTCCCCAATTTTATAAGTCGATCAGGTTTAGTCAAGAGCTGCAGTGCATGGCAAGTATGTACATAAATAATAAAATAATAGTACTGGGACTGGGACATTTGAAAAAAAAATGATCCTGTCCCATTCCCATTTATCTAGGGCATCTGTTCTCATATCTAAGCAATTAACAGGTCTGACTGTGCACAGGTCAAGAATCACTGCACAGTACAGGCAGGATAAACACAAACACGGATGTGCAATAATACCTGTACCACATACATGTGCAATAATGCCGATCCTACATGCATGCACAATAACTACACCACATACATGTGTAATAATACCTATACCACATACATGTGCAATACTACCTATACTATATACATGCACAATAATACCTATACCACATACATATGCAATAATACCTATATTACATACATATGCAATATCTGTACCACATACGAGTAATAATACTTATACAACATAGATGTAGAATAATACCTGTACCATATACATGCACAATAATACCTATACTACATACGTGTGCAGTAATACCTATGCTACATACATGCACAATAATACCTATACCACATGCATGTGCAATAACTCCCAGTTAAGTTGCACAAGCACAATGATAAAGTAACTTTAACTTTTTTAAAACTATAAGAAATATATTTGATGAATTACTTGTTCACAACAGAAAGTGCTGTTTTGTTACATAAGCATGTTTTTCATTTCATCCTCTAACCGTCAGGATTCCGTAATATGTTTTAGGTAATAAATCGTTATCAACATCAGACTTTACTGAGGTAGTTAGTTTTGTTTCTACAGTTTGCAGATGGTAATATCGCAACCTGTACTTTCATTTCCCTAAGTAAGAACAGCACGTAAGTCCCCCTGATACAGGTAGTACAGATCGGATTAAAACAAAAGCAGGAACTCGATGAAGTGCTTTGATACTTGTTTCCCCTTGAATCCTTTTGAATACTCTGGATTAAACAGAAATCCTGTCCAATACTCTTTCATAGACTATCGTCTATGGGAGGAAATGGTGAAACCCGCGGCTGCTGCATGGGGGCCCTTGTTCATGGGGGAAATAATCTGGGGCTCCCAGTTGCCGCGGGTTTCATGGGTGCCTAACGCCAGCTATGCATATACCCCAAAGCAACCCTAACATCTGTGCCCCACCTAGTATCTCTCCGAGGAGCAGGTCTTAAAAGCCCCCTCCAAGGCTAAAAACAGCTCTATGGGACCAGGACAGCACCCTGCGCTGTATTATACATGGTTTAAAACAGGAATTAGCATCACTATTGAGCACACTTTCAATCACAGCCTAAGCACTGGCTTCATTTCAGCAGAATGAAAAACAGCTGCTGTCATCCCTTTGCACAAAGAGGGTGCATCCATGGACCCAGGGAACTATAGACCCATTAGCCTGACCAGCCTTATCTGCAAGGGCTTGGAATGAATCATCATGGACCTTATTAACAAAGATATATATATATATATATATATATATATATATATATATATACATACCAGAGTTAACACACACACACACACACACACACACACACACACACACACACACACACACACACACACACACACACACACACATATATATATTATTTCCAGTATACACATACACACACACACACACACACACACACACACACACACACACACACACACACACACATATATATATATATATATATAAATATACATACCAGAGTTAACACACACACACACACACACACACACACACACACACACACACACACACATATATTATTTCCAGTATACACACATACACACACACACACACACACACACACACACACACACACACACACATATATATATTATATATGTGTATATGCGTGTGTGTATGTGTGTGTGTGTGTGTGTGTTAACTGTGTATATATATATATATATATATATATATATATATATATATATATAAACTCCAGTACACACACACACACACACACACACACACACACACACACACACACACACACACACACACACACACACACACACACACACACACACACACACACACACACACACACACACACATATATATATATATTATATATGTGTGCGTGTGTGTGTGTGTGTGTGTGTGTGTGTGTGTGTGTGTGTTAACTTTGGTATATATATATATATATATATATATATATATATATATATATATATATATATATATATAAACTCCAGTACACACACACACACACACACACACACACACACACACACACACATATATATATATATATATGTATATACAAACTCTGATAGTGCTGTGCCTGCGCATGTGAAGGGTGCTGAGGTACTGCAGTGTCAGACTTCATATTGATTCCCCTGTTCTGCATTTCCAGTTCCACTTTTCCGAGCATTGCTTTTACAGTCTATGGAAATTCAACAAGTACCTCACCTGAGCTCACTTTACACACTTCCTGATGATTATTTAGATTATTAGATTCTCAGATAAAGAGCAGCAAAGCCCATGTATGAGCATTATTACAGGGTGGTACCAGTATTATCATGCCAAATTGATAGCATGGGCAAATTCTTAATATATTTCTCAGCAGTCCGTTTTATAATGAAAAGTATGTTCAAGTTCACCAAAATCATAGCATTAGTTAAATTATAATGGAATTTATGTTCCCAGTGTGAGGTTTAAAGCACTGCAGTTCTCACATTTGTTTTTCTCATTTACAGTGGTGCTCAGATGGAATATGTATGGTGGCTCGGTAACTTTTGTCGTGCAATGATATGTTAGGAATGAGATATTTCTCTAGGTGCAAAGGCTGTCTTTTTGCAATTTTTGTAAGCAAGTCATATAAGAGATATAATAGCTCATAGATGGAGACTTTGTTTCCATCTGGCAGTTGTGTTCTAACTGGAACATGAATCACACATGCACATACAGTGCCTCTTCTGCTGTTTTTTGGACATGCCACCTATTGCTGAAAACCCTGACTCCAGTCATGCTTCAGATACCGGTCAATCAGTTTTGGTTTGCTCAAGCAAAGCTTGAGAGGAGCCAATAATCAAAGTCAAAATAAACTTTATTGTCATTTAGATATGCACATAGTGCAGCTAAATGAAATTATGTTGCTTCGTTCCCAGTGCAAGAAACATACATACATACATACATACAGTTACTATTTACTAATACTACGACAGACACTTACAGACATTACATGTATAAAAATGTGCCATTTAGGGTATTGCACAAGTAGATATTGCATTAACTTGAATTTTCACACTAACAGGTACCCGTGAAGCAAAATTATTGCATAGAGTATTGCATATTCAAGTTTCAGGACAGATGAAGATTTGGATATTGCACTAAAGTATGCTACTAGTAGTAGTGATCTCAGAATAAATGGACATAAGAGTATGCCATTTACTGGATTAGTCAAGAGAATATTCAATTAATTGGTTGAAAGAGCAGAATGGCTTCTGGCATGCCTGTTGTCAGTGTTCAGCAATCTGGAGGATAAGAGGAAAAATATTTTATTGAGCCTGGAAGTCTTACAGTGCATGCTGCGGTAATGTCTTCCTGAGGAAAGGTGGGAGAACATACCACAAGCAGGGAGAGAATGGTCATTTATTATCTTTCTAGCTCTTCCAATACATTGAGATTCATGTAAGTCACCCAAGGGTGCCAGTAGAGAGCCAGTGATTCTTTCTGCTGCTGTTACTACTCTCCAGAGAGCCTTGTGATCTGAGGCATTACAGTTCCTGTACTATACAATGACGTTGTTTGTCAGTAACTCTTGATAGTTCCCCTATAGAAGGCTTGGAGGATGGACTGTGACAGGTATGCTTTCCTCAGTTTTCGTAGGATGTGCAAACGTTGCTGTGCTTTTCTGACATTGTGTGGTTGGTGTGCACCGACCAAGACAGGTCCTCTGATATATGTATACCCTGGAACTTAGTGCTGTTAACTCTTTCTACTGCTACTCCCTTGATTTCCAGAGGTTGATGTGCTCCCTGAGACCTCCTAAAGTCCACAATCAGTTCCTTGGTCTTACTGGCATTTAATGCCAGATTATTGCTGTCACACCAGCCAAGCAAATGTTCCACTTCACCCCTATATGCTATTTCCATGCCATTCCTGACAAGACCTATGACTCTGGTGTCATCTGTGAACTTGATAATTCTGTTATATTCATATCTGGCTACACAGTCATGTAAGCAAGGTGAATAGTAGAGGATTCAGGACACTGACCTGTAGGCAAACTGCAATATATCTATTGTTGTAGGTATGCTTGCTGAGATGTGGTCCTTGATCAGATGCTCGAAGCACTTCATTACTGTCGATGTTAGAGCAACTGGGCAATAATCAGTCAGACTTGCTGGTTGTGGTTTCTTGGGTAAGGGAATGATAGTCATGTTCTTAAAGCATTTTGGTATGATGGCTAATCGGATTGATGTATTAAAAATGCCTGTGAGTACTGGTGCTAGCTGTGCAGCACAGGCCCTGAGAACCCTGCCCATAATGTTATCCAGACCAGCTGCTTTCCTTGGATTAACCTGTCTCAAAGTTTTCAGTACATCAGCTGTGCTGAGGCATAGCACTTCCTCATCCTGACCGACAGGTAGTTTGTTTGCCACTGTTTTGTTGTCTGCTTCAAACCTGCTGAAGAGGTTGTTTAGTTCATTTAAGAATTCTTTACTGTTGCACACTTGGCAGATGCAGGTTTGTAGTCTGTTATGGCTTGTATGCCTTTCCATAGATGTCTAGAGTCCCTTTGGTCATTAAAGTGACCCTGAATTTTTCTTCTGTAGGTTCTCTTTGTCTCTTTTATGCTTTTGTTTAGATTTGCTTTGGCCACCCTTAGGGTATCCTTGTCTTTAGATCTGAATACTGCATTACATATCTTTATACGCTTGTACACCTCACTGGACAGCCATGGTTTTTGGTTTGCACGTACGGTGATGTCTTTGGTAGTTGTCACATTATTCACATATTTTGAGATGTAGGTCATAACAGATTCTATATATTCTTCCAGGTCTATTTGGTGATTTGTTGTGGCTGCCTCCCTGAATATTGAGCTGTCCGTACTCTTGAAACAGTCTTGCAGTGCTGAGACAGGCCATAACCTTATTTGCTTCCTTGAAGGTTTTCCTGATTTTAGCAGCAGTTTGCATGCAGGAAACAACATGATGGCAAGATTGGAGTTTCCCAGGGTTGGGAGGGGGGCCTAATGGTTAAGGTGTTTGCCTTACAAGCACAAGATGCAGGGTTTGAGTCTCACAAGGGATAATTGGCTAGGCTTAAAATGGCTTGTAAGGCAGTTAGCTTAGTACTAATCTATGAACCTATGAACCTATGATTCAAGTTGCCTAGATGTGGATAAGGTGCTGTCTTATATGCCAGTTTTATGTTGTTGAAAATCTTATCTAGTGTATTCTCGCTTCTGGTGTAAAAATTCACACACTGATGGTAGTGAAGTAGTAGCGATTTCAGGTTGCCTTGGTTAAAGTCACCTGCAGTTACATGGGCAAACTCTGGGTTCCTGTTCTGGAGTTCATTTATGGACTGGTATATAGTGGCTAGTGCTGCATTGGTGTTTGCACTGGGTGGAATGTAAACAGCTGTTATGCTCACTCCATTAAACTCTCTAGGCAAGTAATAGGGCCTACATTTTAGAGACAAAAAGTCAAGTTCTCTGAGCAGTGTGAGGTGACCACCTCACAGTTAATACACCAGTTGTTGTTCACGTATATGCATACACCCCCTCCACGAGATTTGCCACAGAGTGAATTAATTCTATCAGCATGAAATAATGTCATTCCCTCTACATTTATTGTGCTGTCATTTATATTGGAGTTAAGCCAAGTTTCAGTGAACACAAATAAACAACTGTTTCTCACCTTAGTGTCTGTAGAGAGTTCCAGCCTTAAGTAATCCATCTTACTCTCTAGAAAGCATACATTAGCCAGAAGTAAGGAAGGAAGTGCAGTCCTGTCTTGATTAGCTTTCTGTCTGGCTGTAATTCTTGCTCTGGTGCCTCTTTTTCTTGATCTTTCACATCTTTTCCTTTTTATGCATCTGCCAAGGGCAATGAATGTACGCTTAGCCAGATCTGTGTATTTTTGGCCATGTTTCAGCAAGATGCGTAACTGTAGTAGTTCCTGGAGTGTGTTAGGCCTTACAGGCCTCATTGTTAGTGGGTCATCATGCATACAGCACAGTGAAATTAGAGGTCACATTTCAAGTAGATTCTCAGCATTGTAGCGTATCATACCTTCATTTCCTGCTTCTGAAACTGATTTTTCTGATGTATCCGATGAAAAACAAGACAGATAGTGCACTTTTCTGTAGGGATCTAGAGCAGCAGCTGCCACACAGGGCACCACCATTTTTTTTCCTGTCATCTTTTCCCTAGAAGTGACTGTTGTCTTATATGCAGATGATATCAAAGTCCACTAAACTCAGCGAATGACACAGAGCTACCACTGGACTTGTTTAGCATTATGTCTGAGTGGGCCATGTATAACAATATCCTGTCAACATGAACAAGGTAAAAATAAATTACTCTGGTAGAATCAAACACGGCAAGAGGAAGTTTTCAGTGAGTGATACAATTCCTAAAGCAGAACAGTAAAATGACGGAATCATTATAGATACAAACCTAACATTTAGACCTCACACTAGTAAATAATGGAGAAATACCTGCCAGCTTAATGCTCGCATTTCAAAGTTTATGTACCTGAAGGAACCTCATATTATGATCCCTCTGATTGGCACATTAATGTGAAGCAAACTTAACTGTGCCTGCAGGCACCATTTATAAAAATAAGCATGTTAATGGTATTGAAGAGATCCAAAGAAATTTAAAAAATGAAGCAGATGAAGACACTGTCATGTAAAGAAAGGCTGAATGAGCTAAACTTTTTTTGCTTTGAGGTACAGAAGGATTAAACTGGATTTTATTTTGTTATACAAGGCCCACCATAGTTCCAGGCTATCAAGACCAAGAGCACTACTTCTGTGGGTCTGGATACTATTCCAGGATGCCTACTGGCTAGCCTGAAACATAAATTGTCAGACCCTCTGCAGAGGCTATTTAACATTAATTTCAAAATGTTTTTTGTGCTGGATGAGTGGAGGACAGTAACAGCCATTCCCTTGCCACAAAGGTAGGGCTACAGCAGATCCAGGAAATAACAGACCCATAAGCCTGACCAGCCTCATCTGTGAGGCTATGGAAAAGATCATTATGGAATTAATAAATAGGGATATAGGCAACCAATCTACTCTTGACTCAACCCAGTTTGCATTCATCAAGGGCAGATTCTGACTGCTTATCCTGGTTCACATCTTTGAAAAAGTCACTGAGGCAATGGACATGGGCACTTCAGTGCGCAATGCTTATATGAAAGATGCAAAGGCATTCAACACCATCCCACACTTAAGCACCATAGATGAAGCCTCCCAGCTAAATTTTAATCCCTATTGAACTCACTTGATTGCAAATTGGCTCACACATAAAACACAGTAAGTAAGGGTGGGTGGCTCTACTTCATCGAAAATACCTGTAACTGGCGTGTCCCAGGGTTTAGTTATTGCCTCTTCTCTTTGGCATTTACTTTTCTTAGGTCAAAGAAAATCTTAAGGGATTGTAGTTGACCAAGTTTGCAGCTGACTGCAAACTTTGTGATATCATAAACCTCCAGAAGACACCATGATCTTTCAAGAGGATCTGTCCCAAATAAATAGTTGGTGGCAAAACTATGGATTGAAACTAAATGCCAAGAAACATATACTTGTATCTTTTGGCAAGCATGACTCCTTTTGTAGCTACCATATTGACAACATTCTCCTTAAAACCGATCCCTGATATATGGGAACCTATGTTGACCACAAACTGCCCTTTGATCACCTAATATCCACTATTGTAAGGAAGTCTTTTTTCATTTTTATTTTATTTATTTTACATTTGTTGACCGGGCTAGTCCAGCTGGATATATGACCATTTTCAGTGGAGGCCCGGGGAGAAAAGCTCCAACTGTATTACAAGTAATTCACAGAAACAGGGAATACAAGGTAAAAATTATAAACACATTGAGTCAGAACCTGAGCTACACATGCAGACAAGCATAGTCATAGCAGGAAATTACATAAACAAAGTTTAGTAGATATTTGCTATACAAATTCTAAAAATATAAGTATATAATATGGAAAAAGGTGATAAAGAAAATAATTAAAATATTTTAAAAATATATATATATATATTTTTACATATGTCTATAGGATGTTGTGTGAGGAGGAATTAAGGAGGAAAGGAAAAAGGAAGGTTAATCTGGGTTGTTACAGGAACAAAGCCAGTGTTTATTGAGATGTGTTTTCAGCTGTCTTTTAAAGAGTGGAGGACTAGACAAAGATGAGATATCAGATGGCAGTTTGTTCCACATTTTTCCAACAGAGTTAGAAAAAAGGCTGTCACCTGCAGAGTTATTGGGTTTGGTAATATTAACCAGTAGTTTGTTTGAAGAGCGTAGGTGTTTCAAGTTATTATAAGGCGTAATGAGGTTAGAGAGAATTGGTGTTTTAGAAGGCTGATATAGAATTTTGTGAGCAGTTAAGAGCTGTTGATAAGTGAGCCTGTTAGGAAGTTCAAGTCAGCCTAGTTGTTTTAGGTTATGACAGTGATGAGTTTTGAAGAGGGATCCTGTGGCAAATCGAGCAATATTATGGTAAGATGTAGCAAGTTTCTTGAGGTTATTTTTAGAGAGATTGGTATAAATAGGGGAAGCATATAGAATGGTAGAGATAAGGTGAGAACTAGCTAAGGTGGTCCAAGCTTCAGGTGTAAGGAATGGTTTGATTCTATAAAGGGAACCAGTCTTTTTGTTTATTACTCTTATTGTGTTGTTTATATGAGAATCAAAATTGAGATTGTTGTCAATAGTTATTCCTAGTAGTTTTGTAGTAGAATCAGGAGAAATCAGAGTGTTATCAGAGGAAGTAATAGAGAAGTTAAGAAAGGTTGATTTGTGGGTAGGTGAGAGCAATAGCAACTTTGTTTTCTTGGGGTTGAGGAGTAGGCAACGGTCAGAGAACCAGTGTTCAACAGTGGAAAAAGCTTCTTGGGTAAGTGACAGGAGTTCAGTCTGAGAGGAAGCAGTGCAGATTATAGTGGAATCGTCTGTATATTGTATGCAAGTAGTGTTTGGAATAGCTGACTGGAGGTCGTTAATAAAGATAGAAAATAGGAGTGGGCCAAGGATAGACCCTTGAGGTCCACCTAAAGAGATAGGAAGGAGATTAGATAATGAGCTTTTCCAAAGTACTGCCTGCTGACGGTTTTCTAGGTAAGATGTAAAACCAGGATAAGGAAGAAGGATGAATTGAAAGAGATTTTAGTATATGCAGAAGGAATTTATGATTAACCATGTCGAAAGCTTTTGAAAGATCTATGAAGATAGAAGATGATAGATTAGTGTTGTTATGGTTATGGTTGATAGCGTTAGCAAAGGAGAGTAATGCAGTAGTGGTACTGTGAGAAGGTCTAAATTCATGTTGACTGTTAGCAAGTAGGTTGTTATGGAGAAGGTGGTTAAGGAGTTGTTTATGGATACATTTTTCCATGATTTTGGCTATAGGTGATAGCAATGCTATGGGACAAAAATTAGAGAAGTCATTAGAATTGCCCCCTTTGTGTAGTGGGATGATGTGAGATATCTTCCAAATGGAAGGGAAAATTCCTTCCTTTATAGATCTATTTATCAGGATTGAGATGGGATAGGCAATGGCTTTAGCTCCTATCTGCAGAAATTCTGCAGGAAGTTGGTCTGCAGAGGGTGTGGTGGGTTTAAGTTTATGGAGTAGGGATGAGATAAATGAGGTAGATACAGGTTGAAGGTAAAGGGGAAGAGAAGTATGTAAAGTAGGTGTGGGTAATTTAGAGGTGTCAGGAGGTAGGTGATTTGCTAGAGTTTGGATAGTACTGGTGAAGAAAGAGTTGAAGTCATTAGCTATTTGTGTAGGATTGTTTGGATTAGAGTCCTGGGGATTTGGTGTGAATGACTGGCCTGGGTATAGAAGATTATTAATACTAGCCCAAATTTTTTGGGTTCATTTTTGGTGGTTTGTTGTAGTTGAAAGTAATAGTTCTTTTTATCTGCCAGGATGGCTTTTTTGTACTATTTCTAAGCTCTCTGAAGCTATGGTGGTCAGTTAGGTTCTTAGTGGAACGCCATTTATCCCAGGATTTATTTCTGAGAATGATTTTTTGCTTAGTATTGTTGGTTAGCCAGGGTGCTGTTTTAGCTTTGGTTCTAATAGTGTGACTTGGGGCATGGTGATCTAGTATGGATAGGAATGTAGAATTAAAGTATTCAACAGCATCATTAAGTGGAAGGTATTTTAGTCGGGACCAATTACATTGTCTTAGTTCAGCAAGAAACTGATCAGAGTTGAATTGTTTTTTTGATCGTAGCGTTTTGTAGGTGGTAGGTAAGGCTAGGTTTGATTTGTGCCTAATGATATAAGTTAGTGAGTGGTCACTTAGATCATCTGGAATGGTGCCTAATTGATAGGTTTGTTGGGGAGTATTAGTAAGAATCCAGTCTAAGATGGTTTCCTTATTGTTGGTTTTATTAGTTCTTGTAGGACTACTAATGAGTTGTTTAAAGCCATATAGGTTTATATGGGAGGTGGGGTTAGTACTGTTACAGGAGTACCAATTGATGTTAAAATCGCCTAAGACTAGTGTTTCTTGAGGGAGGTTGCTAAAGAGAAAATTGAGGATATGTTCGAGAGTGTTGATATTGTTTCCAGGAGGGAGATATGCACATATGATATTTATGGCTTTAGTAGTATTGACTTGGAGTTTGGAGCTAATTATTTCAGCATTATTGTCAAGGTTAAAAGTCAGATTTAAAGTACTAATTTGGAGTTGTGTTTTGTAGAGAATTGCTACTCCTCCCCCCTTTTTTGGTAGCGCAATCATGTCTAATGATATTATAACCAGGTGGGCTGATTTCATTGTCTTTGATTGATAGCTTTAGCCATGTTTCAGTTAAGCATAACATATCAAATTGATGGGTTTTAAGGAGGGCATGGATTTGACTAATTTTGTTACAAATACTTTGTATATTGAGATGGGCAATAGAGAGAGAATTGTTGGGTATGGAAAGTGAGAGAGATGTAGTTTTATCTAGTACTTTGAGTTTTTGTTTTATTATGTTGTGGGCCTGGATTAGGATGAATGTCTCCATCTAACAAAAGGTGGAGGAGTTTAAGGTATTTTGATTGATGGAGTAAGTAAAAGATGTCAGATATTTTCCTGGGTTTAGGTTTACTTAACTTGAAGTGAGCTAGTCTATGGTATTTGGCATGTAGATAGTTGGGTTGTGTGGTAAGGTTGGAGAGGGAAGGGGAGAGAGGTGATGTATATGTACTGGCGTACTTAGAGGGGAATGAATAAGAAGAGTTCAATGGGTATTCATAAGAGGTTAGGATGTAAGTAATTATAAGAGAAGATATAAGTGATAAGCAGAAGAGCTGTTTAAGCTGTGGAGGGGTGATTGATATACCCATTTTTGTGTGAATAGAGGTTAGGAAAGAGTTAAGATGTAGTTTGAGGTATGTTGAGAGGTAGTTGTAAAAGAGAGTAGATAGGGGGATGAGGTTTAGATAATTAGTGGGTGTGGTGTTCAAGGAGAGATTTGGGTTGGTTTGTGATATTAGGTGTCTGATTGGTATGGAAAGGATAGGGTGTGTCTACTAGTGGTATAAAGGTAGGACCACTGGGGGCGGGTGAGAATTGGGGGCAGGGTAGGGGAGTGGATTGAGCCCGCAGGGCGAACGGAGCGGGTAGAGACAAGAGAGAGAGCTGTCAAGGAAGACAATGTGTAGAGCAGGAAATGTAAGCAAGTATGTCAGAGGGTAA
This sequence comes from Protopterus annectens, assembly GCF_019279795.1. Lineage (NCBI taxonomy): Eukaryota > Metazoa > Chordata > Ceratodontiformes > Protopteridae > Protopterus > Protopterus annectens. The sequence continues at coordinate 165,043,011 of NC_056750.1, read as the reverse complement.
GTATGTGGAAGTATGTAATGAGACTAGACAGAGAAAAGTAGGGAAGTAAAGAGTTAGAGTGTGGTAAAGGTACCCTGGGATTTGGGTGGGAGAGGTGATAGAATAAGTCAGTGAAAGTAAAAATGTAGAAGCAGGGTTGGGGCAGTAAGGTAATGAAGTTGGTGTACGGATAGAAATGCAGAAAGCTGAAGATAGAGCGCCACCTAGAGGATGGTCACTTAGCTACAGCTAAGTGTTCTCATACAGGGTAACAGGCTGAGGAGATAGTGAGTAAGGAAGTATCACAGAGAGAGAGAATAGGCTGGATAAAGGGTTAGCTAAAGAGAACAAGAAGGGAAAAATAGGGGCAAGTTGGCTGCTGGCTATTCTGGGTGGGAAGCTGGCCTAGCGAGACAGAACCATTAAATCTTAAATAGTGGTATAAAGTACAGGTAGCTGGATATACACGTACTTTATCTTAGAAGGGTTGTTTCCACTGAGACTGGTAGGTGGAATCCAAGTTCAGTCAAGTTTCCAATGCTTCCAGGAGGGATTATGCAGGTTATTCAGTACAGGGATGTACTAGTTCACTAGACTAAAGAAAGTAGGAAGAGAGAGGAGGTAGTGAGCCAAACATTAAAACAGGGATAAGAAAGCAGAGAAGGTTTTTCAGGCACAAATTAGTTAGCTATGTAACAATACATCAGTAAAAATCAACACTGTTCAAATCACTTAGTAAGTATATTACAAAAACAGGTACATTTGTGACTCAACAGTTATGCAAAATGCAGAGATAAAGAATAAACAGTGGTAGAAACAGTTTCATCTGTAGAAAGTGTGTAATTAGTAGTACTAGGCATATGTGATTCTTATGTCCCTAGATGCGTTCCAAGTGCACAACGCGTAGTGCATGTAAATGAGCATGTATACCCCAGCTACATATGAGCAGTGTTAGGAACTCATAAGCAATAGGCTCGTTCAAATGTAGTTGTTAGACATGTAAAGGCTAGCACATGTATCTATATGCAATGCAATATTTGATTATACAAAACAAGTCTGACGCGCTGTTTGTGTCAGAGAGTTACCAGCTTTCTGGGCTATTTGTGATAAAGCAAATAATGTAAATGAGTATTATATCATTTATTTGTATAGTGCTCTTCAGTAGATTGTTCAATTAAACTCTAAAATGGCACTATGGACAAGCATGACTTGGTTTACCAATATCTAACATTTGTTTGCGATTCAAACTTATCAGCATTGTATGTTTGTTAGCGTCTAGTGCGAGAGCGCTATTAACAGCGTTGAATGTTTATTAGCATCTAGTGTGAGAGCGCTACTCAGGAACAGGTATTTAACCCAGCAGAGAGTCTGTGAAAAACGAGAAGCGAAGGGAAACAGTACTAGAATCAGATTAGAATGCAATAGATTCAACAAACCTTAATAGTATTCATCACACATTTTATATTAAAAGGAATGGCATTCAGATCCAGGGACATAATTGCTCCTCTGTACTTGACACTCATTAGGTCGATCATTGAATACAGTACCCCTTTTGGTATGTATCTGTCCAAATACTTGTCACAGCTGGAATGACCGCAGTGCTAATACACTAATAAATTAAAGGCCTAAATCATAAAAACTACACACACCATCTCAATGTCTTGCATCTTTTTATGGTGTCATACAGGCTACTAATGAACATCATCTGTCTTTCATAAAGAGCCTAAACAGACCCTGTTCTGTCAGACCTGTTGTATATTTGGAAGTCCAGTGGTCATCAGAAACACTTTCTCAAGGGATCTCGGTCTCCCTTAAAAGACTAACAGAGCATGCTGGAGAGATAAATATGTATCACAGATTAAACCACTTTTATGGAACTAGCTTTACCTCCACTAGAAGCAAACTACTTTTCTTACTCTATTCAAATGTAACTTGGACAAATGGATTGATAAACACAAATTCACCAGTTTCAACACCAGTGGCCCTCATAGATAGAAGAAACATTAAAGTACCTCATGTGTACTTGTGTGTATTCATCTTTGGAGATTCATACTTGTGTGGCCCATCTTTGGAGATTCATATTGCAAAATATAAGGGCTAATAACTACCATGGGAATGCAGGGAAAGGCTTCTTAAGATCCTCACAGATCAATAATGTAATAAATGCCTATGAACATCAATGCTTAAAACTAAAGTAAGTCAAAAGAAAGGCACTTCTTACAACAGAGGTCATTGAGGTTATAGCATCCAAAAGTTAGCACTAATAGAGAAAAATGTGGCACAATAGCACAGTTGTTATGGTACAGAGTAATCTAACATGACCAATATGGGAAACTACCTCAACAGGATCATTCATAAACTAAATAGGATGGTTTATAGGAAGATGACATTCATTTACTAACTAGGATTTGGCAGGTATGTGAAAAATCTGTTAAATGAAATTGATTTTGTAAATACTCATGGCCAGATTGCGGGTAAAAAGGGTCATCCAGCTAGCCCAGCTACCAGTTAAGAATTGTAAAAAAAACTGAATGTACTTCACTAGGCTGTGAGTTATAGTTCTTGGGAAAAGAGTGCTAAGTACTGGGGTTTTGGGTGCAGATCCTTAAGGAGAATAATAATAATCTTACAGACTATTATATTCATAAAGTAGCAGAAAGCATTCTAAGAACTAAGCCAACAGGGAAATGGAGAAAGATTCTGCTGATAGGAATGAATGCAATTGAGAATAGGCAAGATGGGACTGGAATTTACTGGAGAAAATTGGCAAAGGAACCAAAGTATTGGGAGCAAATAAGTAGGCAGGGAAAGGTAATAGAATGGGAATAGGTCAAAAATATATTTGGAGGCGGAGCCTAGATGGCCAACTGAGAGCAGTGAATTTTGAGAGCTCCATAAACTAGCATAATAATATAGGAACATTTTATTATTTTCAAGTTTAAAATATCAGAAACTACATAAATATTAATTTTGGTGGAGACAAACAAAAATTTTCCTGTCAAGTAAATTGGAGATGAGTCACTGAATATGAACAACTCAAGGAATTCTCATCCAGATGCTGCTTTGAAAAAAGAACTGCAACTGATGACATCTACCTTACAGGAACTATCTTTGAAGATGGATGGCTTTAAAAATGACTTAGAAAACCTCAAATTAAATTCTCAAAAACAGACTGATACTCTTAAGGAACTATTACAGCAACACCATACAAAAATAACAAATATAGAGACTTCTCTAAATGGGCGGCCACGGTGGTGCAGAGGTTAGCGTTGCCACCTCACAGCAAGAGGTTGTTCAGTTCTATCCTCGGCTGGGGTTCCTTCTGTGCAGAGTCTGCATGTCCTCCCTGTGGTCACGTGGGTTTCCTTTGGGTGCTCCGGTTTCCTCTCACATCCCAAAGACATGCTGTAGGTGGTTTGGACACTCTAAATTGGCCCTGGGTGTGAGTGCATGCATGTGTATGCCTTCTGTAGAAGGTTGGGCACTGGGCTGGCAACTCAACAACATAAAAACTCCACTGCCAATCATGAGCAGACAGGTGATCCATTGTGGTGACCCCTAACCAGGAAAAAGCCGAAAGAAGAAGAAGAGACTTCTCTAAATGACATTGAAGGGAGACTCAAAGAGGAAGAATTCCAAAAAAGAATTTCTGCTTAAACAGAATACATGGCTGCTTAATAAAATAGATGACTTAGAAAACAGGTAAAGGAGAAACAACATAAGGATCTTTGGTCTGCCTGAAAACACTGAAGGCAAAGACATTATTTCATTCTTAACAACATGGATTCCTGAATTTTCAGACTTGAAAGAGGGACTTTCATTTGGAATTGAAAGGACACATAGAGCACCAAGGAAACCTGCTTCTAACTCAACAAATTCTCCACCTAGATCCATAGTTATAACATTTCTTTAATTTTTGGACAAAGAACTAATATTAAAATCTGCTTGGAGAAAATCACCCTTAAAATACAATCAAAGCCTAATAAGGTTTGACAATGATTATTCTTCTAGAATACTAGAACAAAGGAAAAAAGTTTGGCCAATAATAAAACTGTTGAAACAAAACAACATTAAAGCACAGCTGGCCTTTCCAGCCAAGATAAAATACATTTTGCCAATGAGATGAGAACCTTTAATGACTTAGAAGAAGCTACTATATTCATCAAAAACAACAACATAGTGTCTATCCCAGATGAAATGGAATGGATGGCCTCTACTCTTAAAAGAATGAAAGAAACAAATCCTTGGACTGATGCTAGAAAGAAGAAAGAAAAAACTGATCCCAAGATAGCTGTCCCCCCAAAAAATAACTCTTACAACTACATCTCTCAAAGTATCAACTGATATGGTACATCACTTGTCATCTGTTCTTATTTAAAAAAAGGAGGGATTCTTAAACAACTGAGAAACAGTAATGATTTATTCAGAATGTTCAAAGAGTCCAATAATTCATCACAAACAAAGGTAGGTCAAGATGGGTTACTATTTACATTATATATAAGCCAACCGAAGCAACATATAATACAAACATAGAAGTTTCTATTCCCCTACTTGAACTCATTGAATACTTATCTTGTTCATTTTTCATTGATTTTACTTATAATAATTTAAATAATTAATTAACTAATTCAACAAGGTACCATTCATCAGAGTTCAGACTCAGATGTAACAAATTAACATGATATATAATAGCAGTAACAGTAGAGTGTTTTGGAAAAAAAAATGCTGCCATGGAGACTAATGCCTTCTTCAGTTAAAGTATGATTTAGAAATGTCATGTGTATCTTGATTAAATAACAGTAGCACGCTCTTAGTACAAATGTCATCATTATTCTGTCTAAATATAGTTAATATCAATTATGGCAGGTATCACAGCTGCGAGTGCTGTTTGCTTAATCCTGATATGCTGTGCATGTATGCAGCTCTGTCTGGCAGCAAGAACAAATGTCATTATTATTCTGTCTAAACATAGTTAATATCAGTTATGGCAGGTATCATAGCTTCGAGTGCTGTTTGATCAATCCAGATATGGTGTGTGTGGATGCAGCCGTGCCTGGCAGCTAGTACAAATGCCATTATTATTCTGTCTAAATATAATTAATATCAATTATGGCAGGTATCATATCTCTGAGTGCTGTTTGATTAAGTCTGACATGGTGTATATGGATGCAACTGTGTCTGGCAGCTGTCATATGTTGCTGTTTTCGTCTCTGGGAAGCTGTGGGTTGCGGCTTGTGATCGAGCTTTACTGATGCTTATGTATTAGGAAGAGACATTTGGTGTTTTAGCCTGGATCTAGAGGAAGGGGTGGATAGAACTGTGATTTGGGATATTTTGGCAGAGAATGGTTTGTTTGTACGTCTGCTGAGTGAGAGGTAAGAGGGCTGGAGGAGTTTGTTGTCTCTTGCTGTGGTGGCTTGTTGGGAGGGTTTTTTTTTTTGATCTGTTTGCTCTCTGTTCTTTTCCTGGCTGCTGCCTCACTGAAAGGGAGGGAATTTAGGCTTGAAGGTGCAGTTAAGTGAAACTTTGCTTCAGGTGCATCGTGAGCCTCTGGTATGCAGTACACAGACACACTAACAGAAACACATGCTCCCATGTTGCTATGGTAATGGAGACAGAGTGACGATAATGCTTAATGGCTCTGAGGAGCCTCCGAGATGATTCTCATCAATGACATTTTTGGTTTAAAAAAATGTAATGAAAGGGCTGTTTTAAACCACATGTACATATATTGCTGGTCTCCCAACTCTTTGTTTGGCTCATTAAGTTGATTCTTGATAAAAAAATAAAAAATAAATAATAATAAGCACAATTTTATATTTAAAATGTATTTTGGTCCAAACACATTAAGGACTTATATAAGAGTGGAAGTCTGAGTTATTGTGAAAGACTAAGAGCACTTGGCCTTGTGCAGAACCCTTTGCAGTGGTCTGGGAGGTGAGCTTGCTCGGACATGTTGGGCATATGGGGATAGCTAATTCTAGGGGTATTTAGGATTGCTGGGAAGTGCTAGAGAGTCATCAGATTTCCTTCATGGAAATATCTGTGGGAATGGAAAGTGTGTTGAGTGGTTCACTGGCAGAGTGGCCACTACATGGAACAGGCTGGTAAAATGGAACAGGACAAATATTGCTTTGGCTGTTTTAAGAACAGCCTGGAAACACACCACATGAACTAGTGAACGGCATTCTGGCAAAACTTGATGGGCCTTGTTGCCTGTGCTTGAAGTACTGATATGTGTGTATGTAAGGATAGAAATATAGGTATAACAAATAGGAAACTAGAAGGGTCTCATAATGCAAAGTCTATGGACTGTATAAACATGCTTGGAAGGAATTAATAATAAGAATAAACATTACAGCTTGTGGTCTCTCAAATAACTAAGCAACAGCCAAAAAAAAACCACACACAATAATTATGTAATGCGTGATTTTAGTAAATCTAGACAAAATATATAATCGTCATATAAGATGAAGCAGTCTGCTGAATTTATATATTAAAGAGAGGATTTAATAACATGGGCTTGTGTATAATAACACTACTGTCTTAACTTGTCATAAATGACATATACTACATTGAACAGCAAGGGGAAGCATGATGATTCTCTCATATAAGTAAATGTGCATAACAAGTCATATAATTGCTTTAACTTGAATTGTGGTTTTGTAATACATCTTGACCATGCATAATACTTAAGCTGTTACCACGGTAACTAATGTTTTATACATGACGTCAAACTGACAAAGTTATTCAAGTGAAACAATAGAAGCCTGAACTAGGAATGTCACAGAATGTAACAATCACATTCTGAACAAATAGTATTAAATTGACAATAATCACTCAATTTATCCTTTGCTGATTATACAAAATAGAATGTTGCCACTTAAATCTAAAAACTTTCAGTATACACCATAAAATGGCAATTTATGAATATGGAAAGTGAACTTGTAATCATTAATCACAATAAGTGAATGTTTTGTTTTTAACCTATAATTTCACTCATTTTATAATAAGAAATGACAGATATGAAAATCCTTATGTGTAGGAAATGAGGGGAAAAGGGATGCACTGATAATTAAAATGCACTAACTTTCATTAATGTTTATAAAACAAACTTGATGCTTTAAGTAAGTTAGCAACAAAGTGATTACTTCAATGCTGGTAAACAATGAAATATAACTTCTGATATATCTAGTAAAATACATTGTATTATAAACATTAGGTATAAATATTATTACCATCTATTTATATTAAGTTATAAGTTTTGAAAGACTTCATCAATAAGGATGAATATGTTAAATAACCGTGTGCTATAATCTTTTACTGAGGTTTTACATATGATACATCCTACTTTACTATGATTGAATTGCTTGCCATCCATCTTTCATGTAAATATTAATTGCTTATACAATAACTAGACATTTATATTTTATTAGAATTCTGTCTAATCTACAATAGTACTATATCTGTTCAAAATAATATAAATATAGCTTATTCCTATTACAAATATTCTCCATATAATAATTCAATTTATGGAGCTCAGATGTTCTGGATTGTCAAGGTATGAGTGATAATCTGATGGACTTAGTTTTATCCATCAAATTAGGAATGATTTTCATTCCATGGCTAGTGCAGATCTTAGTTTTGTTAACATTTATTAGTTTAAATTTATTTCACAAAAACATTTTTAGTATGCCTGACCAAAACATTACTTTATTGGTAAACACTCAAAGTATAAAATGATAATTTCCTTTAAAAGCTCAAACATATACTTTATAGTTATCAGAGGAAAATGTTTACTAGTCACAATAAAACAAAAAATACATAGTCTGAATAACTTAAGATGGATTTAGCTTTATTATCTTTAAATACCAATGGCTTAAACAATCATAGCAAGAGATCAAATATACTGAAATATTTAAAACTGAACAAAGCACAAATTGTCTTACATCAAGAAACTAATTTCAAAACAAATGGTAATTACAAATGAAATCCTAAAGAATATATGATATTGGCGCAATACACTTATAAGACAAAGCCAATAGGGGTAACAATTTTATGGAAAACAAATGTGATTAACCCAGAAAACATTTATAAGCATGAATATAAAGAAGGTTTTATGGCATTAGTAATAGTTAAATATAATAACAGAATATGGACCCTAGCCAATCTATACTGGTTCCCAGGCATTGGGAACTGTTAAAAACAATTGAATTTCATTGCCAATAATTATAAAGGCAACTTAATATTAGGAGGAGATTTTAACTGTATATTTGATATTTCTGAAACTACAAATAAAAGACCGCTGCGTACATCTGCTGTATCAAAAGCTTTAAACAAGTGGGTAGAATCATTTCATCTTGTAGATACTTTCAAATTTAAAGAAGATAAATCTTTGTTGTTTTCCCATCAAGATCACAGATATGGTACCCAAACTAGAATAGGTACAATATTTGCTGCCCATGACTTACACTCTAAAATCATTAATTTCTCAATCACTCCCTGCCCCTTTTCAGACCACAGTTCACTGATAATAAAACTTCAAAATGGGTAAAACCATTATTCTTTAACTCCAGAATTCCAGCATATATAACTAAAATTAAAGAGTTCAAACCCTGGTTATTGTCTGAATTACAGTTCTTCTTAGATATTAATTACACCACAGAGATAAATAAAATAATGATATGTGACTCATTAAAAGCTTACATATACATTAAAACCCTAACTTGGTATAAAAAAAATCAGGGAATGGGATTCTGAATTATTAAATCTACAATCCAAACTTTTGTCAGTTAAAGCAGAAAAAATCAAAATCATTTGGAGATGAAAAAGAAAGTAGAAGCATTAAACAATAAATACAATGACATTCTAATACATAAAAATAGTTTAGCTTTAGAAAAACTAAAAATGAATACCTTGGCCATTTCTCCCAAATATTTACATAATTTATTCACAAGAATCAAAATACACTCAAAAGCTAATAACATTAAAAGTATCTTCCATGAAAAGAAAGGGAAACATGTCTTGGATATAGATGACATTCTTGATGCCTATAGAAATCACTACATGGAACATTTCAAAAAAAGAAAATATACATACCTATCAATTAAATCTTGATGAAAAATGTTCTGATATAAAAAAAAACAGAAAAATTAAAACTAGATCTCCAAGCCCCATATCCTACAAAGAAATTACAGATACAATAAAAGAGGGTAAAGTAATAAAGCTCCAGGTATAGATATCATAATTATGGAACTATGTAAACTTTTTCCTTCAAAGCTACTATCCCTCTTCCATAAAACTCTATTAGAAATTCAGTCACAAGCTTTAATACCACCCTCTTGGAGATATTCCTTAATCACACCAATCCTAAAGGAAAACAAATCCCCAAACCTCTGTACCTCATATAGACCTATGTCATTATTAAATAATGACTATAAGATATTTATGACAATATTAACTAACAGAATGAAAATACCACTATCCAAAACAATAAATGAAACTGGATTTATATATCATAGACACACACATGACAATATTAAAAGGATAATTTCTCTTATAGATTATGTTAATAAATAAAATAAAGAAACACTCATAATTGGCTTAGGTATAGAGAAATCCTTTGATTCCCTAAATTGGGACTATTTATTCAAAATTCTGGTGTCATTTGAATTCCCTCCTTCCTTTGCTCATCTACTGAAGAATATATATATATATATATATATATATATATATATATATATATATATATATATATATATATATATATATACATACACACACACACACGCAAATAACTTAGCTTATGTTAAGCTAGTTCCTTTCACCTCTGAATCTATACATATAACAAAGGGTACTAAACAAGGATACCCCATGTCACTGATTCTATTTGCTTTGGCTATTGAAATATTGGCAGATTCAATACATAACAATACAAAAATCAAAGGAGTTGATGTTTATAAACAATATGATTTTAAAGTAATGATCTTTGCTGATGGCATATTATTAACATTATCCAATACAAAAGAGACATTAGAAGAATTAGATATTTTAATTGACACATTTTACAGAACTTCAGGACTCCAGTTCAGAAAATCAAAATCAAAATTTTTATTTTTAAATAAAAAAAAAATGAATTGCAGATGATGGGGAATCACATTATAGGGAAACAAAAATCTACCTTAAAATATCTAGGAATTGAGTTATGCAAGGATAATAATGAATCAGTCTCAAAAAACTACAATAATATCATCAATACAATTAAAATCTCTGTGGAAAAGTGGAACAAAATAATATTAACATTTGAAGATAGACTACAGTTAATAAAAATGGTTTTACTATTCAAGATTCTATATATAGCTTTGGGAATACAACTGTTACCAGAAAGAAATATACTCAAAGAAATAAACTCATGCCTAATAAAATGTTTATGGTTTCCCAAAGAAACAGAATAGCTTTAATACATCATATCAGTCCATGGAAACAGGGGGGATTAAACTTTCCTGATATAGAAACATATATAAAAGCATCAATATCGAAAACAATCTCAGATTGGATAAGTCCAAATTAGTCTGCAATTTGGAAAGAATTACTAACTGTAATATCAATAAATGAATTTGATTTACAAAACAAAATTTCAAATAACAAATAAAAACAATTTGCCATGGCATATATTATGTATTAGAATGCAATATAACATAACTAAGTCCTCTAAAACTCATATGATTAATTATTACATTGACTCATTTAGGAAAATTATTAATGCAAATGTAGATTTAAAAATCTGGTTTGATCTTTTAACACCATTCATAGTTACAAAGGGGTATCCACATAAAATATACAGAGAAATCATTAATTCATGGGAATAGAAAGGATTTGTTTGTTGGTTTCAATGTATCAAAGAACTAAAAGTTCTGGATATGCAAACAATAGAAACAACATGCAAAATTCCACAACAAGATTGGCTAACTATGCAAAGCATCCTGACGTATTCACAAGATTTATATAGAATAATTAGTAATTCTTCATTTAAAGAAATACCTAAACTTACGAAATACCCATATGAAATCTTATGTAATGATTATGACATGGGAAATAGTATTTTGAAATTTTACAAGATATTAATAAATTATAAAACGCCCAAATCCTCATATTGGAATTATATAACAAAATGATACTCATTACAACTAACTGAAGAAATTAAATCAAATATTTTATTATCAATAAAACATACATCCTTTGCACAATACTGGAAAGTTTTTAATTGGAAATGCTTGCACAGAGCATTCTTAACTCCAGATAGAATTACTAAAATTAATTCTTCCACAAAGAGAATATGTTGGAGGTGTGAGCAAATACACAATGCAGATTGGAATCACATTTTTTTCAACTGTGTTAAAATTAAGCCATTTTGGAATGGTGTTAAAACTTTTTACAAGCTTTATTTAATAAATCGTTTAATTTATCTAAAGCTCTAGTATTATTAAATGTGTACGAAGGTCGTCATTTGAATGAGTCAAATATGTATCTAGTATGGACAATACTTGCAATCTCAAGGAAGTGTATAATAAAAAATTGGAATACAAACACAATACCAACTTTGGAAGACTTCTACATGCTATCGAAGACCACAGCATTGTTGGAAATTAAAATTAAAGAATTAAGGATTCAACCTAAGCCATTTATTAACAATCCATGGAAAAAAAGTCTTATCATTGATTGACACTTTACAATAACTGAACAGATACACTCTGATAACTGGATTGTTATACCTATAAAGTAATTGTATATACTGAACTCTGTTATAGTGTCAGGCTGATGTAAATAGTGTACATAGTTATTAAGATGTTATATACAAATACTATGGAATTTATTCAACTGTATTTGAAAAATAAAAAAAATTTGAGGAGAAGAATATATTTGGACTATAGGCTACAGATTACCTATGCAAAGAGAAAGCAATAGGGGGTGCTAAGTGAAAGACCAGCACTGGTGGAGTTTTTAGTAGAATCTGGAACTGAAGCTGCTGTTAAAAAGGATAATTAGTAGGGCATATAAAATATTGCATGATAACTATAGAAATCAATCAGGTGAGGTTAGAAAGGATTGGAAAGTGAGCCTGGATAAGCAATTCACAAAGAAACCATGGGACAATATATATATATATATATATATATATATATATATATATATATATATACATTTATATATTGCTCCCAATATGCAACAAAATCTAGAAGATTTGGGATTTTTGCTTGGAAGTGTTTGTACAGGTATTTTTATACCCCAAACAGATGCCAAAGAAGTTTTTCTCACGTAGACTGCAAATGTTGGAGGTGCGATGGTGATGAAACAGGTAATTGGGAACATATTTTTTGGGAGTGTAATGAGTTGGCAGACTTTAAAAATTCACTGCAGACTATTCTATCAGAAACACTGGGTGAGAAAATAAGTGTAACTAAGGAAATGCTTTTTTTGAGCTGTGATACAGAATTAAAATTGTCTATGCATAGTAAAGCCTTGCTGAGTGTAATTCTGGTGTCTGCCATAAAAATAATTACTAGAAAATGGAAATCAAAGTCTAAACCAACCATACTAGAAGTAGTGAATCTAGTAACAGAGATAAAAAAATGGATGTGTGATCTTTAAAAAAGGGTGTGAGCAAATTAAATAGAAAAAGATGGGAATTGGGGGAATAATACCTGCAGAATAATGTTTTGGTGGAGGAATGAGGTTTAAGGGAAGGCAGGAAGTGTATGAGCTATGTAATGTTTGATTGACAATGACTGTATAGAAGTTCATATATGATGTATAATGTTTGCAACTGAAACACGTCAATATGGTTTGTTTTCATTTATATAAATATTTGATTGCCTATGTCATAAGTGATAATTCAACCAAATATGTTTTTGTTTAAAAAAAGAATGTTAAGTACTGTGTTTGTTGTGCCTGATCATATACTTGTGGGATGCTTATTTATTTTTAATTAGCTTGGTTTTTATTTTAGAATTTCTGCAATTAGATAATAAACAACAACAACAACAACAACCAAAAATGTGTTTCAGACATAAAAACAAATAGTTGAGTAATGAGCTATGGGATTCAGTGCTCATTCATTTTGAATGCTACAGACTACAGGTTAAAATCTCTTTTATGAGATGATTTTTAGACGTTTTATTTAAGACTGCACATTTTCAGTGGTTATATTGCATTTTATAAATGAAAATCTGTGTTTAAGTTATTATCAACTTGACATTTGGAGCCCAATAGGAATTTATGACAGTATGAGAAAGCACGAAATGTAGTCATACTCTGTTTTCTGCTTCATTAGTGCACATAAGCAAACCTTTTCTACTGCAGAGGTGAGAACATGTCTAGTTCTGAGTTCTTTACACAAAGTGACAGGTTGTAAAGTATAGAATACAAATTATAGAACTACATTTTGAAAAGAAGAACCCAGTTAAGCCAATCTTGATTTAAACAGCTCTTTTAAGAAATTAATGAAAAAGGGTCAACTATGCCTGCCATGATTAGAGTGACATAAAATATAATCTAAATAAAGTCATGTGTTAATGAACTGTTATGATAGGCTAGGATGCTATTTAATTATGCATGGTATCTATGCGATAAAAGAAATGTATATTTTAATATCTGTTGACAAGTTTTGTGAGAGTTAGAACTACTTCTTCCTCTGCTACACAGATACACAAACACGCTCATGCAATTTGGTTACCTATACAGAGAGAGGTGTTTTGACCTATCATATTACTGAAGTGCAGAAAAGGCTGACAGAGTTTCCCACTTTATGAATGTGTAAATAAAATCATACCCAGCACCTTTACTTTCTAATGGCATATAGTTTACCACCTCATAATTGGGCTACAATTTCTAATGAAACACCTCTATTAAAAATATATATAATCAGCCGCACTGTACCTTGAAAACTGATGTCTGTTTTTCCATAGCTCAAAGAAATGTTCTGTCAAAATGGAGCAAAAGAAAAAAAAAAGAAAATGTGTCTATGTTTTAATAATATCACATTGCCTCTATATTTTATGAAGCAGGAAGGATTCATTATTTTATTTAGAATTCTAAATGACTTTCATGCCTTGGAAGTACTTTATCTTATACAGCATCAGTTTAATTGTGCTTTATTTTTATTAATTTTAAACTCAGAGCCAAGATGAAAAGAAATCAAGGAATGTAAATGTCCTTTTATTTGATTATTTTCTCCCTGTATCATAGCTGATTCCTGTGAGATGAGAGCACATCTTAGTGTTCCTTGCATTCTGTTAGTTGTTTCCACAATCTATCCATCATGACATAACCTTTTACCTGGTATTTTTAGAGGAAATCATCTTCCTTGTTTGTCCACATTACAGTGAGTACTGTGTATAAAGTTCAGTGATCATTGGCTAACAATTTGCTGTTGGTACAAACATTTTGATGTGCCTTGTGTCCTCCATTTTGCCTATGTGGATATTCAGAAATGCCACTGATAAAGCTAACATGGCTAATAGAGGACAAATACATTTGTGGTTTGGTAATGAGCTTGGCCAATGACATCACAAGTCAGTTTGTAAGTATGTACTTGGGATGATCAGTACTGTTTGGACTATAATTAGAGGAGTTTATTTAAAATGCCACTGAATAACTGAATAATATATTTGAATTGCCTGTACCAGAGAGATAAAGCCCTGACTATGGCCCAGGTGACTCAAGTTTGACTCTTGACTCAGGTGCACAGGCAGGGAGTATGGGCATGTCTATCCTGGGGTGGTGGGGGTAGAAGGGCTACATGGTAGGGGACAGTTACATATTGATCTCTTTGGTAGAGATTGGAAAGAATACAATACTCCTTGCTGCCTGATGGTGGTCAAGGCACCCTGCTGATGTTTAGTCCTTTGTTGAAGTGAGGGACCAGGCACCAGTGATGTCCAGTGCATATCCTCCCATGGGCTGTCACTGATGTGTATGTGTAGGAGTGGGGAATTTAACAAAAACACATCCCCCAAGCAACAGTATGATGCTGCACCAGGTTCCTCAATCTTCTCAATGGCCCTGAACATTTGTTGGAGAAAGTCCAGTGATGTAAAGGAGGTTGATAATCACAGTGTCTAAAGAGAGACTCTGGGACAGATGATGCTCACCTGTGGAGAGCAGAGCCAAATCCAGTACTAAGCAACCTAGGCAGCTGCCTAGGGCCCATGTTAGCTTCTGGGGGGGCCTGTTATTGCTTTAAAAAAAATAAAATCTTTCATAAGTAAAACAAGCTGCAAGACTTCCATAGAACAGCAGGGCTTTAGGACCTCACAGTAGACTATAAGGCACAACAAGCCCCAGAAACTTCAGCATCCTAACACATCATTGTATGTGTGTGTGTGTGTGTGTGTGTGTGTGTGTGTGTGTGTGTGTGTGTGTGTGTGTGTGTTTGTGTGTGTGTGTGTGTGTGTGTGTGTGTGTGTGTGTGTGTGTGTGTGTGTGTGTGTGTGTGTGTGTGTGTGTGAAATGCCCCAGTTAGAGGAACTGTCTAGTGAAGTGACTGCTCATAGTTGAACCCTAAACCTTAATTGTTGGGAAGCAAGGGCCATAAACCTCCTCAACTACTGACATGTCAGTGATAGTGACAGAGTTTCATAGTTGTGTTGTTCCTTGTCAGTGGTGCAACAGGTAGCACACTTGCTTTTGGTGCAGAAGGTTGTGGGTTGTCTTCACACACCAAGTAGCTTGATTGCTGACACTACTGTGCACCATAAGGGTGAGAGTGTGCCCTCCTTTGAATGCTGTATCTAGTAACTATGAACCTGTTAACTGTTTGCCAGCTATTCCCTATTGTATATCACCAGCACACCATTTTTTCAATGTAATATAGGCAATTTATTCTTTAAGGGCAGCAGACACGTTGTAGACTTTGTAGATGTAGCACTGAAATGCAAAGTTGTTTGCCAGCAGCAACTTCTTCATTTGTTACAGTTCTCTTCAATGTGGAATTATTCAGATGACTGATATTGGTAGATTATAATGACATCAATTTGAGTGGGCTTTTGTAACAAAAGGAGATGCTACCAGCCCAGCTATCTGGAATTTTGTAAATGGTTGTGTGTCATTTGTGAATGTCAACATGCTTCATGTAAGATGCATGTGTTACAGATGTATTAGAACTGCATGTCATATATTGTACAGACATATGCTGAATAGATATTTTGTAAAGTACTGAGCAGAAATATATATGCACTATTGTAACTGTTTAGATGTATATATTTGAACAGGGAAGACTGGAACACAGGAGATTAACTTGACATTGCTACTGTATGGCTGGGCCATAAACAAAATATGTTATCTGTCAGTTTCAGTGCAGTAACGGACATATAATGTCTAGAACTAGAAGATGTTTCTATTATCTTGGAAGTGTTTATTGTTTTATGCCTTCCAGGATCTTCCTTAGATCTAAGAAGGGTCCTTGTTTATGTGTTTTTGCAGGTAGATGCTAAAATCAGTGGGAGATTTCACCTGGGATAGAGTCAGATGACAAGAACTGATGTCATTCTGCAAGTATCCCAGCAGTAATATTTGGGATATTACTTTAAGAACTCTCTGAGAAAGAGACTGGGCATTCTGTATTTTGTCTTTGACCTGACAGCATCAGCTGGAAGACCCACTCACCACATCTGCCTGCTTGCTCTGTAAGTAATTTAACTAGGGTACAGTAATTTATTTTATATATAGTCAGGAATGTAGTGAAGTATAGCTTAGATGTTTTCTTTTTTTATTTGAGACTGTCCCGCAATGTTGTTTTAAATATTTCCTGTGATTTTGAACTCTGATGTAACTGTGATTATTTACTGAGTATTTTCTTGTTCTTTTATTATTCATTATTAACTATATTTAAACCTTTCATTGTGGCTGATATTCGTGAGAATTATTTAACTTCTGAGAGTACTTGGATATTTATTTGGTGACACTGCGGGCCACTCCTAATAGCCTTGCTCTTGGTCAAAATAGCTAGTGAACCTGGGCCAGCCTTTCCCAGGTGTGTGTGTGTGTGTGTGTGTGTGTGTGTGTGTGTGTGTGTGTGTGTGTGTGTGTGTGTGAGCTACTTGGGTAGGGACATGAAGCACTGGTTGGAAAGAGAGAGTGCGGGATGTCTTGGCTTGGCCACTCAGCTGAGATCTCAGCTCTATAGCTGTGCCAGTGGGGAGTCTTACTTGAGGATCAGGAGAAAAAGGGAGAAACTAGCCCCGGACTGACTGTGGTCTCTGTGTGCTCTTAAGGGAAATTGCACTAGATGCAGAGTGCTGCATCTGGAAATACTGTGTGTACATTTGTCATCCTCCCAATCTATGTCCCCCACTGGTGCTAGTGGTGAGGATTGAAGCTCCTTGCTTACTGGGCCAGTGTTGGGCGTCACACCTTATATGGCTGAAATGTTTTGAAATAGTTTTTTTTGTAATTTTTGGTTGATATGTTTTGGTTTCACTGTTTATGTGAAAATGTTCAAAACTACACAAGTGGTGCTGTAATAAACAAGGAATATAATTTAATGTCAGGAAGATGAATCAAAGAACACATGGATTTATGCATGGTCATAAAAATGTGTGCAAGCAGCCCACAGTTTGAAAACAGTCCAAAGGTATACTCATACCTGTTAACCTCTTAGTGCAAGAAATTTGGACACAGCCTAAAAATAATGAGGAACAAAGGTCCAAAAATAGGGACAGATTTTAAATATTGATCTTACAAACTTAAAAAGTTGCTAGAATAAAAGGATTTGTATTAGCATGCATTGTATGAAGGCTATAAAGACTGAAACTCAAATGACTGTCACTGTTTAGTGTCTTCATTCCTCAGTGATTTGCTAGGAAACCACAAATTTTATGAGGAACAGAATAAAAATATGAGGCAAAAATCTGGACAGTGGAGAGGTATGGTACACTTAATCCACCACAGGACCGTGCATTTCTGTGAATGTGAGTTTTTATGCAGTTTCAGTGAATGTGAGTGGGCAGAGAAATTTACTGTTGCGCATGTTAAGTATCTTTTCATTGTGAGCCTGTACTGTTCTGTTTAGCAAATGGCTGTCAGTGTTTGTGCTATAAACTTGGAAATTAAAGTTTGAAATTAAATCCAAGTATCTGTAATCATTGTAGAAACACAGAGGAAAATAGTGTGCACAATAACTGGTTTGAACAGTGTTTATGGTAATTGGGGGGGGTGGGAGGAGGGTAGAAAAAGAGACAAGTAATGAGGACACAAGAATTGCTGTGGTGGGGGGACGATCCATAAGTGAGTCTCTGGGCATCTGTGTTGTTGTTTAGTAACTTAGCTGAGTCTGACTCTTGTTAACCTCAAGGACTTTAACATATCAAGCCTTTCTGTCAACATATGGTTTTGTAAGCTCTTGCAAATTCATATTTATTACTTCTCTAATGCTGTTTTTCCATCTTAACCTCTGCTACCCACTTCTTTTGCGTTTGAGCTTTTTCACCATCATTGTGTTTTCTAGTGAATCCTGGCTTCTCATTACGTGCCCAAGAATTCTACTTTTTATTTTGCTATCAGACTTCCAGTGAATAGGTCACTAAATCAATGAGATTACCCAGTTAAGCAAACAAAATAAATGCACAGCACCCACTCTGCTGACAGAATAGAATTTTAAAAGTCTGAGGTTGAGTAAAACAGCTTTTTTCCCATGACAGAATAAATAGCCTTATCTATGGGGGAAAACATTGACCAAGTGAATTTCTAAAACATTGTTCCTGCAATAGGAGTATATAATCAAGAGGTTACTGTGCTGATAAACCAGAATGACTGAAAGCATGAAAAAATATTAACATGTTTTTATTTATTTTTGACCTATAACCTATGAATACCTTTGCTTATCTAATATAAACAGGTTACTTTCCATAGTTTGTTCAATTCTACTCTGAGACTGTCAGCAGACAGAAAAACAAAATCACTGAAAGTGTCTCACTTAATGCCACTCAAATACCAGTTGTCATTAAATAAGTAAATTAAATAAATAAAACCAGTAACAAAATGCCAGAGTATATGAGCTGCAATACTCACACTATAATGTGCTCTGAGTAACTGTAGACTTGTACAGAATATTTTGCAAATATCAGTTTGTAACAACTGGTGTCTGATGTTTTGAAACAAAGTTGGAACACAGCACAGCATGCTGTAGGAGAAAGTGTCAAATAACTAAATAAAATATTTTACAAGGATATTTAGTGAACAACTGCTACAGAAATATAAATAGCTTAACTCCCATTTTTTGTAAATTCACCCAGACACACATCTGAAACTCCTGTAGGACAATGAATAAAACAGAGCTTGTGCTTTATTGTTTTACCCCCAAACTGTATTTTAATAGCTTTTTACCTACAAGTTACGTTATTATTTTCCTAATAGCAACAGTGTTTTTATTGATAGAATAGAAAAATGCCGAATTAATCTTGTTAATGCTTACGTGATGACATCAGAAGTGCTGTTATTACCAGTCACAAACATTAACACCAAGATGCAACCATTCACAACCCGTTTTCCCATTTTTGCATATAGGGTTGGAGTGTGACTTCAACAGCGACAATCATCTAAAGCTAAAGTTCACAATGCCAGGTGGCTAGCCCTGCCATGGCTGTTCTTCCATACCACACTCTTGCATTCAACCTCATACCTATGGCCAATTTAGAGTGCCCAGTCCACCTATTGGATGTCTTTGGAATGTGGGAGGAAACCAGAGCACCTGAAGAAAACCCATGTGAACAAGCTGGAAATTTAGCCTCAAAGGCAGAAGCATTCATTACCTAATATACGGTACAAAGAATTTGGCTTCTATCATTTACTCAGTTTTATCAATAGCATTATTACTCACCATGCTTTAGCAAAATGCATTTTAAATATGTTAGTTTATTGTGGTAAGAACATAGAAAGACGCTTCATCTTTTTATCTAAACAATTTTTCTTTGTTCGGCTTATACAGTTTGTGTTATTCTGATACATTTTAAGTAAACCACCAAAGATCTCCCTAGTCTCCGTATGTGTATCTTCATCACAACAGCTTGCTACATCTCATAAGCAGACCTTTTGCACTCTGTAACTATATTCTGTTAGTTTGTACTCAACCTCTATTTACTGTAATGTATCAGGTTCTCCTTATTTTGTCATACATCAGCTCTCAATAACTTAACATGCATAACTACTTAGCCATTGTAATGACTATTTATACATTGCATTAAAATTGCATGCCACGTACGTTAAGTATGTATTACTAAGACTCTTTTAACACTACACTACACTACAAACTTGCATGTTGCTGCACATTTCTTTTGTATAGATTACTTCTGCATGCATTGCCTTTGTATATTTTTTTGAGTGTTTTGTTTTTTGTCAGTGTATACTATACATTGAGTTTTACACAGATTTCCTTGTCATAATTACTTTGTCCATTGTGTTATGCTTCAGTGTAGAGGACGTGACCCACAAGTCCTTTCTGAAAGTGGGATTAATTAATCCAGTTAACTAAACATAAATAAATTAATACATTGAAACAAAGAAATAAGCCAAAAATCAAGGAAAGAAAGAAAGAAAGAAAGAAAGAAAGAAAGAAAGAAAGAAAGAAAGAAGCTATAATAAATCTTTTCCTGGGATATTTTTTGTATTTCAGTCATAAAAATAGTTTTCTTATTATTCTCTAGCACTTTAATGCTTTGATGAGCTCTTTCAGATGCTCTAATTAATTTTACTTTAAAAATTTAATTTATTCTTGTATCAGAAAGGAAATTGCGCCGATTGGTTATTTTTTAAACTATATTCTATTTATTTGCTAATAATAGCATAAAACAAAAACACATTCAGTAACAAGAAATTTGAATGCAAAACAGTAATTAATAATCCAACATTGGTTAACAACTATAATAAGTAAATAAAATATCATAAAATTAACCTTACAGTTTTTACAGTGTATAAATGCTCAGCAATTGCTCTAAATTTACTTTCTAATCTAAACTAGTGTGGTTTAATAACACTCCTGCGGTCAACCAGAAAGCTTGTTCATTAAATGGTTAAAAAAGTGTCCCAGACTACAGAGATGTCATGTTGGCTGATGTATTCTTAAATTAATACTGAATATTCCTCACTTGTAGGCATATCAGATGACCTAATTGATTTTACAAATTGGTTAATTTTTGATCTTGTATTTTCAGTTTGCCAGTGTAAGTTCATAATTAGTTCTAGGTGTATGGTTTAGAAGATCACTAAAGATCCCAAATGAAATTACCAGAACACAGACTAGTTAAGTGACTTACTTAGAATCACACAGTAAGTGAACAGAAGTGACAGAATCAAACCCTGGACTCCAGAGTGCAGTTGTTCTTCTTTCGGATTTTCCTAGTTAGAGGTCGCCACAGCGGAACTCCGGTCCGCTAATGATTGGCAGTAGATTGCAGTGTGTATCGTTAATCCTTTGTACTAACTACCAAACTTTGGAAAATGCATTATAATACTCATGACTTGGCATACTGCATTCTAACTTCTGGATTAATCATACAGACACACACTCTGGAAGAAACTTCAGTCAGCCAGAGTTCCCTAACATAATGTGAGTTTATAGCTCATTAAATAAAATGCAGCAAGTGTTTAGCCCTTGAGTTTCATTCTTAAAGTGATTAACAATTTTTCAGCTATAATATCCTCTACAATACTCTCAGGTATGACTCACCTTGGAGTAATTACCACACAGTGGATTTGTAGATTTGGTCATTTGGACTTAACTATCATAATCAAAACCATCCTAAGTGTAAATAATTTCTGCTATAATCTACACCCCAATAAAACTTAATGATACAGTGATATAGTGTCTGTCTTATCCTGTAATTAAAGGTGAAGGCGGGTATTTCTTCCTCCCAAGAGTGACAGTATTACAGATTATTCAATAGTTTATGGTAGTTAATCCAATCCCATAAATTCTGTTTGGGTAATAATGCATTTGGTAGGATGTTTCCTGTTATAACACCACTGGAATTGCATAACTCTTACTAAACATTAAAACATGGTAAACCTTGAGCCCCAAAAGTACATATTCTCATCACAGAAGTCACCAAAACAACAGACACAAATAATTAGCCTTTCTGCTCAGAACTTGAAGTACTCAGTTCAAGTAATTCTACTTAAAACTACCCTTCTATAACTTAAGAAACTTCAGTCAGCCAGAAATAGAAAGAGACAAATATATGAAAGATCAAGAAACATAAAACAGGAAGTATATTAGTAATATGCACTAAAAAAGTACCTGGCTCCATGGCCCCCCGCAACCCTTACTTCACCCCACATGACCTGTGTTCAATTAGCAGCACAGGGGCTGGAGGAGGAAAGATCAGGGCAGGGGAGGATTGGAGTGAGTGATTGACTTTAGCTTGGTCATCCTGTGGTGAGGGGAGGCAGCTGTGTTTTGATACACTGGTGACACCTTGTGGTGTTTCACTGCAACATGCCTGTGTTGCAAGCCATGTGCTGCTTAGTTGGATGGTTGTACATTTTCTGAGGCGTGCATGCATCTCCCAAATTAAGCTGTAGCAGAGTTTGCATGATGCCAAGAGGGTAGAGATAGGGCAGTCTGCAGAATCTATGGCCAGGCTTACTCCCTTAATGCCTGATGTGTCACTCCTCTAGGGAAAGAGTGGGCTGGAGGGTTCTTGCCCTGATGGAGGAATGAGTGAAACAATTCGGTGGAGGAAAGAAAGACACTGGGGCAATCCTGGGGACCAAGGCAAAAAAAACAAAACAAACAAACAAAAAAAAAAAACAGAATAGTTGCTTACAAGTAATTCCATGCCTGGTATAATTGTAATAGTCTATGTATTGCTGGCAGTTGGGATGGGGAGTCATGATGGAGGGATTTACCTTGTTTACCTAGCTTGAACATTTTGTTCCATTTGGGCTTTATTCTTGGGATCAAACCTAGGCTTTTAGGGGTGAATTCCACCTTAAGAGAATAATCAGTCCAAAAATGCATGCAAACCACAATCCCACATAAAAATAGCTATGCATAAAAAATAGGTCAAGCTCACCATAATCTGAAGCAAAAAACAATTCTTTAATCCACAAAAACATGCTCAGAGTGCTTCAACATTATTACAAATCTTCATTATATATTCTTTAAACAACAAGTGACTCCAATTAATGAGGTAAACTGTGTGTCATAAGTATCAGCTTTAAAGTAACAGCATCATTTAAAGCAGGATAAACAGGGGATTGTAGCCTAATAATCCATTAATTTCCTAATTTCTCAGTGGTTTTAAGCACATCACCACCTCTTAAGTCAACATTTAAAACCTGTAACACCAAAAATGTAAAATTATGTTTCAAATCATTATTCTTAACATATTTTGCTAGAGTATTAGTAGAGTTCTGTTTTCTTATACCATATTACGCTCGCTAATTCTCTTTCAGTGTTCTGTTAGTCGTACCTATATAAAACCAGTGACATTCTTGACAACTAACTAAATAAGCCAGTTTAATAGTATTGCAGTCAGCATATAGCTTTGTCTTATAGCTCTTTCTTGTAACTGGATATGTAAACACTGAATTGTTAATAATATAATTACAGTAATTACAATTATGGCTAGGGAATGTGTCCGCTACTAATTTTCACATCAGGTTTCTTATATTTGTTCTTATATAATTTCATTTTTAAAGATTTTTTTTTAATTAAAAAAAAATATGGCACAGCTCCTACAATTTCCATAATGTCATTGTTCACTTTTACAATTGGTCAGTTACATTTAACAAATTCGCATATCTGATTAATATTCTTTGAGTAAGTTAACTGCACCCTTATATAAGATTGTTTAGAAGAACCAGTTATAGTATCTGTAGTCTTCTATATAGGATCATAGGAGGCTACTAGGCTAATGGCCCTGGGGCCCTTACAAGCCTAACCAAGAGTTTATCCTCAAAAAAAAACTTCAGTCAGCACCTGTCACCCCTGTCAATGAGGGACAAAGGTGGAACCCCAGGGACATATTTGTGGTTTCCCATCCACTCATATAGGTTGCACTTGAAGAGGGTCAGTGAGGTACTCTGTTTGACATGTACAGGAAGTCAATTTCAGAGATGGGGCAGCCTGTGGGAGACAAACCTGTCTCGCCAGTGGATTTAATTAATATTGCATTTTACATTTAGGCTTATTGAGCGGGTAATACTTGAGGAGTTACACTTACGGATATGGAACATCTCTACTAGGGCAGGGTCCGATATTGCCTTGTAGGTGAGATACAGATCACCTCTGAACAATCTGTGTGATACCGAGTAGAGTGAGAGTGATTTGAGCCTGTCCGCAATGGACAGGTGTTGGAGGCCATGGATTCTCTTTGTGAGGTATTTCTGTGGCCTTTCCAGTTGGTGCAGGTGTTTGGAGAGGTACATACCAAACTGGGCGTTATACTCAATTATAGGTCTAATGAGGGAGGAGTACAGAGAGGTAATAACCTCCTTTTTTTCTGGATGCAATCCCTTTACTTATGAGATGAACCAAGTAAAAGGCTTTTCTGACCAATGCTGCCACATGATGGTCGAATGTGAGATTGTTGTCAACCTGAGTACCCAGGTCTCTTACCACAGGTTGTGTGCTTAGGGGGGTTGCCATTGATGTGGTAATCAGTAGGGGCCATGTTTTTGCTGAATAGTACGATAATACATTTTTTTGCGTTTAACTTAAGGCCGTGACTTTGGCACCAGTTATTTGTAGCTGTGAGACCCTCTTGCAGTATGTTAATATAATTTGGGGAATCAGTGACAGCACCCAACTTACAGTCATCCGCAAGCTTGGTCAGCCACAGGCCCTTTGTCTTTGCCTTGACCTCTGAGAAGTAGATGCCAAACAGTAGGGGTCCCAGGACAGATCCCTGGGGAACACCACTAGTTACAGGTCTGCTGTCGGAGGTGGTGGCACCTATTTTGACCTTGTGGGTCTTATCTGTGAGCCAGTTGGCCACCCATCTGATGAGATAGGGATTAACACCAAGTTATGTTAGCTTTTTGATGATACCCGAGTTGGGGATTGTGTCAAAGGCCTTGGCCAGGTCAAGGAAGCTGTATGTACTGACTTTCCCTCATCCAGTGCCTTGTTGACAGTCTCAAAGAAGTCAACTAGGTTCAGTAGGCAAGATCTACCCCTGACGAATCCAAATTGGGTGGGGTCAAGGGCTTGGAGATTGCCTATGTTGTTGTTTATGAGATCCATAATAATATGCTCCATGGTTTTACAGATCAGACTTGTCAGGCTAATGGGGTGATAGTTTCCCAGGTCAATAGTGGCACCACCTTTGTACAAGGAGATGACAATGGTGGTTCTCCACTCTGCTGGAATGAAGCCTGTGATTAGGCTGTGGTTGAACAGGGTGTGCAATGATGAAGCTAGTTCTTGCTGGAGATTACAGCCTGGGATACTATCAGGTCCCATAGAAGCTGTGTTCTTTGCCTTAGATAGGGCCTTTAACACTTGATCTATGGAGATGTGAGATGTGGGTCAAGTATCAGGGATATCGACTGAGCCTTTGGGGGGCAATAGGGGGGTGAAGTTTGTACTGAACCTATCAGCTAGCAGGTTGGCCGAGTCAGCAGGATCAGTATAAGTGGTACCATTAAATACTAATTCGGAACAAACTTGGGCTTTGCCATTGAGGTTCCTAACTTAACTGAAGAGGGATTTGTGGTTTCCCTTTGCTTTGGAGGCTAGTTTCAACTCATAATTGGCTTTGGAGGTTTTCACTAGTGATCTAATTGCTTGTTGAGGCAGAGGAGGGAGTTTTTCCGATTTGGAATTTGTTCCTTTTTACCCTTGGACAACAGTTTCTTCCTTTTGTTGTAAAGCTTGTTGATAGAGGATGTCCACCAGACAGATTTGTGTTTCCTTGAGGAGCAGGTTTTAGTTCTGTTGGCTATGGCTAAGTCCATGCACTTGTACAGATGCTTGTATATTGCACTGGCGTACTGTTTAGCATAGTTGCCTGTATTCTCTGAGGGGGGGTGGTGTTGTGAAGCTGCTGATACCCTCCCTTAGGAGGTTGTAGTCAGCTTTTGAGAATTTTTTTAGCCTGATTATGGCTGGGGAGGGATTGGGTGGGATAGAAACTTAGAATGAGACAGACCGATGATCTGATCTCACCAGGGAAGAACATACTATGGGAGGGGTGTAGGGTCGCCCATGTTGGTGAGAACCAAGTCCAGTATGTTATCTCCCCTTGTGAAGGATGAGACTAGCTGGTCTAGTGTGTTAGAATTGATGAAGTCAAGGAATCATTGGGTGAGTGCATTAGTGTGGGAATAGTTCACCCAGTCTATGGCGGGGTAGTTGAAGTCACCAAGGATTAGGGTGTTAGGGGGTACCTTAATTGAGTCAAGTAAGTCCAGGTAGGAGGAGTGGGTGTCCTGAGTCATGGACAGGGGGTCTATAGCTGGCTATATTTTGGATGGGTGTTTTGCCAACTGTTAGTTGCACCTGGAGTAATTCCAGTGCGTCATGCTGGTAAACCAGTCTGAGGTGTGTCTGTCCTTAGTGAGATAGAGACTCCACCACCATTAGTCTTCCTGACCTCATTTTGGGGTTGGAAAGTGTGGAATTAGGTATAGCCTGGTAAGCGGGGTGCTCTCTGCAGCCCTGAGCCAAGTTTCTCTGACTGCAAAGATATTGGCATCTTCCAGTATTAGGAGAGCCTCCAGTGAGTGCATTTTCAGGTTAAGGCTCCTAGCATGGACCAGTATGACCTTCAATTTGCTTTTTGACAGATCTTTTATGTTGGAGGATTTGTCTTTGGGATATAGCCTAAAAAAGGCACAATGGTGGAGGCAGGAGTCTTGGCCAAGATCTGGAACCCGGGGGTGACAGGTGGAGGCCATCTCTGGCAAACAGCGAGGCCTGTCAACCATGTCATCTCAGTCAGACAGATACTGGAACCTGGATACTGGGTATACTAAACAAAGGGCAGTTCTATTCATTCTGTGTTGGAGTGTATCATGAGTGATATTCTTAACATCTTCCTTACAATGACCTTTAGCTATAAAATCAATTTTCATCTTTTCAAAAATCTGTTATACATCAGTGTGATTGACTCTACATGCTCTATGAACTGACTTTTCAAAATATTATTAAATGCAAATGCTGGATGCATACTCTTCCTGTATACATAAATATTTTTCTTACATTTCTTTTTAAATAGATTAGTCCTAACCTGTCTCATTGGTTTTGCTGTAAATTTAAATAGTTATATCAAAAAATAATTTCTGCAATAGAAAATTGCATTGAAAACGTTGAAAAAGTTATTGTATGATTCGGATAGTCAATAAAAGTTGAAAACTCATTCCTTACAAATACATGTGTCTTTTACCATATTAGCATAACCATATTTGCATAGGTATTAGCGTATGACGTGTCCATTGCCACTCCTTTTTTGCTAGTACAACTTCTCATTAAATATGAAAAAATACTCTCTAGAATCAATTCTAATAAAAGGTATAGCGAATTGATGCTAACATTCTCTCGGTTTGGATACGTGGAGAAATATTGCCTTATACTTTCAATGTCCATCTTGTTAGGTATCACTGTGAACAATCAGCCAAACTATTTTTATTTTATTTTTTATTTATCATTTGTTGACCGGGAAAGTCTGACTAGGTTCCACAGAGCCTGTTTTCAGCGGAGGCCTGGGGAGAAATGCTCCAGATGCATGTCTTTGGAATGTGGGAGGAAACCGGAGTACCCGGAGGAAACCCACGCAAACACAGGGAGAACATGCAAACTCCACACAGAAGGCACCCCAGCCGAGAATCAAACCGGTGAACCTCTTGCTGTGAGGCGACAACGTTAACCGCTACACTACAGCGCCGCCCGTAAACTATTATTCTGTTGTTGCCATTCATACGATCAGGAAATAAAATGCTTTGTGTCTACCAACACAGATGACTTGAAAGTTAAATATGGATGCATCATCTTCTCCCACAAAAATTTACACTGACCCAGTAATTAAGCCTTGAATAAAAACAATTGGTATAACAGAACTGCACACATAAAATATTCAAATACTCTTTACTAATTACTAATATGCGGGTCATATAACCGAGTTTTAGCTTTTGATATTAAATAATTAACTTGAAATTTAGTAATAACTCCATAAGTGTCTCTGTCATCAAGTAAACACATCATCTGTTCAAGATAAAATGTTTGATCCATGATCACTATAGCTCCTCCTTTATCTGGTGATGTAACCTCAATCACTTTATTCATTTTTAACTTATTAAGTGCTATAGATTCATTGTTAGTTAAATTATAATATTTACCTGTGATCCTGAATAAACAATTCATAATAATTGTGTTTACATGTTTTCAAAAAAGCTTAAGTAAGAAGGTGGCTCATTGGTGTGAAGGTACTAGGCTTCTTATACAATCAAGAAGTATCGTCTGTAGCCTGAAATGAACCTTTTAAACTAACATTTCTAATAAACTAATGTCCATTCCATCACTATCAGAGGCTGGAATAAAAGAATGCTCCTTTCTCAGTAAAGTACATTGTGTCTCTGTAACAAATGTAGAAGAAATATCATGAATCTGATCTTCATTTGTGCCATGCTGTGAGTAACAACATTCTAGATGTTGTTCAATGATGTTTTTCCTCCTCATCATCAGCTTCTGGTATTTCTGTTTAGGGTCTGCCCCCTTTAATCATTCTTCTATTCATATTCACTCAGGAAGCTCTGGAAAATCTTCTTTTGTAACATTAGCTAAAGCCATTGAACTAACAGCAACAGATCAGATAATTGGCATACCAGTTGTTAATACCCACGTAGGCAAAGGTGAATGCACAATGCACTTTATTGACGAATAAACATCCAGCAGTTAAGTGCTTTCATCCCCTATGGGACTTCATCATAGGGGATTAAAGCGTTTAACTGCTGGATGTTTATTCATCAATAAAGTGCAGTGTGCATTCACCTTTGCCTTTGCCTACGTGGTTATTGGTGTTTGGTGGTGTTTGGAATTTCCTTTTGGCGATACCAGTATCATTAACAGCAGATTAAATCTCAGATTGTGAAGCTGCATTATTATTCACTTCAGGCCACAAAAATCTGACTGTTCTTAAAATTAGTTATATCACACTACTGTAGCTTCCTGTTTTTTTGTGGCTTGCAATTGCTTCTCAGAAATCATCATAATATCAAGTATTTCATTGTATTTTCTCTCAAAAACTGCAGATTCTGTAATACAGCATTGTAACTGATTTATCTCCTGAAGTAATGCATCTTCCGTCAGGTTGAAAATGCCTCATTCATTAACTTCATATAGTTCATACTTAGTTCTAAATTCAAAGTCTGTCGGCATTTCAACAGCTTAGGATATGTGTTGCAGTAATTCAGCATCATGAGTATAAATAACCTACATGCAATATATCTTTATACTGCATGAGTGATTTAAAAACAGCCTGCCAAAACAATCTCTTATATTAAATTACCTTACTTTCAAGCTCTTTAATCTGTTTAAGCAAACTTTCAGAGTTCATTACATTGAAAGTATCAGATGTCATTGTATGCTGAATATCCATTGCTAATAGTGGATTGCCTGAATTCCACCTTAACTTACCCACAGCTATGGACTGTTGTCTAAATGACGATTTAACTTAATATTGGCCAAAACAAATTGTAGATGCAACAGTGTTAGAAATTATTTCAGCACTATTGGCAATAAGACTATTTTAATGAATGACTCAGTCATAGTCCATGTGGGTGTAAATGAACAGAGACATACCTTCCTAGACTATATGAAGAGAGATATCATGGAGCTCTTGGAATATCTGGTCCAGGCTGGCATGCATCTAGCACTGAGCAGCATTTTGCCTTCTCCAAGGATGATGCCACAATATGAACAGAAGATGACTGACTTTAATAATTGGCTTAGTTTCTGGGGTTATTCTAAGGGGGTGCAATATTTGGCAGCATGGAAGGAGGTGGTTAACAGACCACACTGCTTTGCCATGGATGGTCAGCACCTCTCCCTTCTAGGTCTTCATATATTAGCTAAAACATTGTCCTCCCCCATAGTGCATTTTTTTAGGCAATGCCAAACTGAAAGTACTTCCAACATAGCAAATCAAAAACAAGAAAATCTAAAGGTGTTATTATATTACTGCTCACTGCTAGGGGTCTAAACAAAAAACTCCAGTCCCTACAAGCTCTCCTCGCCCTAGAGAATGCTGATGTCTCTGTGGTCACTGAGACATTGTTTAAAGCTGCAGAAAGCACGAAAGCGGTCCAAGGCTATAATGCCTTCCACACATTTAGACCAGCTACTACACAGACAGGGACTAAAGGTGGAGGCGTCTCAATTTACATCAAAAATATTAATACCTCAATGTTGGTCAAACAGGACAATGCACTTGAGCTTCCCTACATTAAAATCACCACAGGAAAAATCCCATACTACTTCCTTGTAAGCTATACGTCCCCCTCTCTGACCCAAGAAACCTATAACATGTATTTAAACTTATTGGAAACACTGACCATCCAATCCAATACCATATTCATAGGCAACTTTAATTACCCCACTATAAACTGGGAATCATATACAACACAAACATGCAGGCACAGAGATGCCTGGATTTTGTAAACACAAACAACATGGCATGTAAATACCCCAACCAGAGGTGCAAGCATACTGGATTTGGTCATCGCTAATATGGGAATGTGCTGCATACCCACCTAGTGTAATGTCTGCTCTAGTAAGGTCAGACCACAACATGGTCTCCCTTGAAGTAAAAATAAAACCTGGAACCCCAACTAACCCTGGAATATTCAGGCTAACTTCCTACTATTAAGTAGTAACTTGGGAAATTTTTAAGCCCCATAAACACTGAGAACACTGCTGCTTACATGGAACAGTTCACATAAACTTTATATAAGCATGTTAATAGCTGCGTAGAGGCCACTGTACCCACCAGAAAGAAGTACAGAACTAATTAAAAAAAAAACAAAAAAAAAAAACAAGCCACCCTGGTGGAATCACAATAACAATAGTCTGTATAACAGAAGGAAGAAAATCGTGGCAAAAATTAGGTGGTGCAGTACCCAGCAGGATAAAAGTACTCTCATCAAACTAAACAAACATCTCATGGACAAATAAAGTATACCAAAGCCAAATATGAGGCAAATTTGGCATCCCAGGCCAAGGACAACTACAAGATATTATTTAGCTATGTCTGCAACCTCAAAGGCAATACACAATTGTGTGCAGAACTTATTGTTAATGGAACCACCTATACTGAGCCAGAAGATATAGCAAACCTACTGGCCGACAAATTCAGTTCCAACTTTACCCCTTTCTTCCCCTCAACCTCCCCTCAGGAAATACCATCAAATATAACTCTCTCCATTGTCACTAGGGAACAGGTCTTTAATGCTTTCTCTAAGGCCAAGAACACTGCATCAGTGGGCCCAGACAATATTCCAGCATGCCTTCTAAATAGCATGAAACATGACCTATCAGGCCTTCTGGAATTGCTATTTAGCTGTAACCTCCAAACAGGCTTAGTGCCTCACAAATGGAAAACAGCAACAGTCATCCCTCTGCACAAAGGTGGGCCATTTACAGACCCTGGAAAATACAGATCTATAAGTCTCACTAGTGTCATATGCTGAGCCATAAAAATAATTATGGAAATTATCAGCAATGACATAGAAAAACTACATACACTGGACCCAACATAATTTGGTTTTGTTAAGAGCAAGTCATGCCTATTCAACCTGGTGGACTTCTTGGAGAAGGTCACCAAAGCAATGAATGAGGGCAAAATGGTTTGCACTGCCTACCTTGACCTGGCCAAGTCATTTGACACAATACCCCACTTGGGCATTGTTGACTAACTCAGGAGGTTAGGTATAAACCTTTATGTCCTCCAGTGGATAGTCAGCTGACTCACAGACAGAACCCAGGAAGTTAGAACTGTGGAGTCCATCTCCACAAAAAGGCCAGTCACAAGTGGAGTCCCTCAGAGATCAGTCCTGGGACCACATCTTTTTGGCCTTTACTTCACAGAAGTCAAGGCCAATGTCAGTGGTCTCCAGCTGACTAAATTTGGAGAAGATTGCAAATTAGGAGCAGTCATAGAATCCTCCACTGACACAAGCTGAGGCAAATAACTGGTTCAAGTGCCATGGACTAAAACTAAATGCAAATAAATGCACAAAAGCATCCTTCAGGAAATCATCTACACATGGTAACTATCATATTGATGACACACTCCTAAGAGATGACCCAATAGTCAGGAACTTGGAGACACACATAGGCAGTAATCTAGCCTTTGATCATTACATATCTACAGAGAGAGGAAATCATTCTATGTTGTGCAACTTATAAACAAAGGTATGACATCTAGTTCCAAGGAGGTCATTGCTCCACTGTAGTTGGATACAATGCCCCCTTTGGTATATACCTAACCAAGAACATCCAACAATTGTAACCTCCATAGAGGTTCCTCACTAAAAGAATACAGGGTGTAAGTAACTTGTCCTATGCAGACTGCCTCAAGGCACTATCCTGTATTCTACAGGCTGTTGAGCAGAGGTCTATGCCTGGCATACAAGGCATTGTCAGACCCCACCCTGATGGACTTCCTGCATATCAGCAAAACAAACAGCACCATAATTACCCATTCTAAAGACTTAAACCTTGCTTGTGATGTAAATAGGACCTGCTGGAGAGTCAGCTATGCATCCCAGAGACTACCGCTTCTCTGGAACAGTCCCCCTATTCATGTGAAGTAGAGTTCTTCCCTCACCCAATTCAAGTGTAACTTGAACAGTTAGGTAGGAAACTATAAATTCATTCCTGCTTTGGCACCTATGTCTCTAATGTACATAGGTAGCCTGTAAATAGTTCATCTTCAAGGCCCCTGTTTGTAAATGTTTCATCACCCAAGCCCCTGCTTACACTTATCAAGTGTACCATATCTTGTCTGACATTTGGAATGCATGGCTAGGCTTATAAATGCACTTGTGGTCATTAGCCTAGTACACACCTATGAGCCTATATATTGTAAACCTTGTAGAACAACAGAAATAACATTATTATGTTATAGATTATTTCATTGATTATTAGTTTAAACACAACCTTACATGGCTAAATGTGTTAGTGATGGACTAATATGTTTAAACTGTTTGCTAAATTATAGAAGAGTTAAGAGTGTCTGGACTCCATATAAGGGGAAGGACCTATTATTTAATGACACAATGGTTAAGCTGGGATTCATAGATAAACACCTTCCAGCTGCACAGCAGTAAATATCAAGCAGGCTGTAATGTGCTGCAGCTTACAACAGCTTATATATGAATGGGGCTTACCAAGCACCAGTAGTCAAAGAAAAGGAGTACATAGCAAATAAAATATGAGCGGAGACTTACCCTGCAGCAGTAGTTGAAAAAAAGGAGTGATAGTAAATAAGACATGAATCACAGCTTACCTACCAACAGTAGTCGAAAAAAAAGGAATGCATGATAAATAAGATATGAATCT
Source organism: Protopterus annectens (assembly GCF_019279795.1). Classification (NCBI taxonomy): domain Eukaryota; kingdom Metazoa; phylum Chordata; order Ceratodontiformes; family Protopteridae; genus Protopterus; species Protopterus annectens. The sequence continues at coordinate 165,009,479 of NC_056750.1, read as the reverse complement.
TGGCTTACCTAACATCAGTAGTTGAAGAAAAGGATTGCATCATAAATAAGTAGAGCTGCATGATGGGGAAAATGGATTAGTGGACGCATGAGTGAATGACATCACAAGAAAGGCATGTAAATGCACCTGAGCACACTCAAGGCTATGTATGTTCAAGCACTCAGTGAAGTGCCTCATTACTGCCTGATGTGCAGTGGCTGATCAGCCAAGGGGGGGCCAGCACAGCAAGTGGGTAGGAAATGGGAAGATAGGTATGGGAATAGCAAGTACAGGAAAACACAGAAGGGTATCCAGAAGGAATGACTGTCTGGGGAGAAGGGCATTTTTTGTGGGAAATACTTCAATGTTTCATATGAGAAGACGAAGAGAAGTTTGGGGAAAGTAGTGACGATTGGTTTTGACCAGCACAGGCTAAGTTAACTGCCATTACTCCTTGGTCACTACCACAACTGAACCTGGAGAATGCAAAGGCAAAAAGAAGAGAACAGATTAGTAAAGCCATATGTTACGCATCCTGAAAGCTGAACATGTGCATGTAATGCACATAGCACATGTGCTCTGCTGCTGGGATACAGACCCACTTGTCCTGTAAGACATTGTTCCATGTCATCTATCCTCTCCTCAGCTGCTGTATAACAAAGTAGGGTAAAAGTACAGTATACAAACTGTGAAATGGATGGGAAAAATAGGCTCGCAGTAAAACCTCCTCTAATGTTTGCATTCACATCTCTCAATTGTACAGATTTTTGCAGAATGTCCACATTTTTGCCTCATGTTTTTGGTCTTTTCCCATAACATCTTTGTTTTTTTGGGCAAATGTTTGAGGATTTGAGTTTCAGACTTCATACCCTTCAGAAAATTCATGTTAATAAAATATCTGTTATTCTAACAACATTCTCAGTTTACAAGAGGGATATTTAAAAATTGTTGCTATTTGTGGACCTTTGTCCCTCCATTATTTATGGCTTTGCCTCGATTTCTTGCTCCAAGAAGTTGAGAGACTGACACCATTACAGGTCCCAATACCAATGGCTACATTGCTCACCAGAAGAGATAATGCCAGTGACCTCAATTACTGTTCCAGTAAGCATGAGATGTGTCAACCTTCTATCAAGGGTCATCACACTCGTGCAGTAGGTGCTCTTGGAAGGGTCTACTTCAGATTGCTGACATTTCAAAATGCCGACAACCATATGGCCGACAGTTTGAAACACCGACAACCTGAAATAGTAGTGCAAACTACTAAAAACAGTGTTGGGCAGGGGGGCAAGCCCCCCTGCACCCCCCACACCCCCCACTACTTAAATATTGTCACTCCAAGATCACACTACAGTGCAGGAATGGGGAATCTCCCAGTTCCGCACTGTAGCAGGATCTCCACTATCATATGTCGGCCTTTCAAATGTTAAGTTATATGGTGTCGGCCATATGGGTGTTGAACATTTGAAATTTCGATCAAATGAAGAGCTCCCTCTTGGAAATCCCTGTGGAGCAAAAAAAACAAGATAATCTTACTCTGTCCCTCAGATAATACAGAGGAGCTCTGCTGCTCCCTGCACCTAAAGCAGCCATGGTCACACAGACAGGCCTTCCTGAGAAGCAAATTGGCAGACTTGTATGCACAGATGCACATTCAGACATCACATCACAGCAATGAGGCACTTTAAAAAGACTCTGTGTCACAGGCATGCAGTGCTACAATCTTCAGAGATACTGTGCATGAGCATATTGACCACAGCCGTGGGGCAGGCAGGGATGTGGAGGGTAGCTCCACTTAGTGTTGATAGTGTAGTACATTAAGATTTTTGTGTCAAATCTCTGAGGAATCCTGAAAACTAAAGATAATTACTTACAAATCCATTGTGTTTTCCTTGAGCAAATATTCATTTGATTTCAGGGCAGAACTTGACTGATTTCCTTCCTAAGCAAGTCACTTCACTGCAAATGGATCTCTTTTTACTACTGTAGATACTGTGTATGAAGGCCCTGAATTAACTATATCACAGTCCTTAGTTCCTTTGCCAATGTGTGTGTGGTTGTATATCAGTCCTTAGCAATATAGTGGAGGTGTAGCAGTCGTCAGCGATATAGTAGTTGTATAGCAGTCCTTAATGATATAGTGGCTGTGTAGAAGTCTTCAGTGATATAGTTGTTGTGTAGCAGTTCTCAGTGATATAGTGGTTGTGTAGAAGTCCTCAGTGATATAGTTGTTGTGTAGCAGTTCTCAGTGATATAGTTGTTGTGTAACACTCCTCAGTTATACAGTGGTTGTATAGCAGTCCTCAGTGATATAGTGATTGTATAGCAGACCTCAGTAACATCGTGGTTATATAGCACTTCTCAGTGCTATAGTGGCTGTATAGTTGTCCTCAGTGATATAGTGGTTGTATAGCAGTCCTCAGCAATATAGTGATTGTATAGCAGTCCTCAGTGATACAGTGGTTGTGTAGCAGTCTTCAGTGATATAGCGGTTGTGTAGTAGTCCTCAGTGATATGGTGGTTGTATAGCAGTCCTCAGTCATATAGTGGTTGTGTAACAGTCCTCAATGATATGGTGGTTGTGTAGCACTCCTCAGTGATGCAGTGGCTGTGTAGCACTCTTCAGTGATACAGTGGTTGTGTAGCACTCCTCAGTGATACAGTGGATGTGTAGCACTCCTCAGTGATACAGTGGTTGTGTAGCACTCCTCAGTGATATTGTGGTTGTGTAGCACTCCTCGGTGATATCATGGTTGTATAGCACTCACCCCTCAGTGATACAGTAGTTGTGTATCACTCCTCTGTGATACAGTGGTTGGGTAGCAATCCTTGATGATATAATAGTTGTATAGCACTCCTCAGTGATATTGCGGTTGTGTAGCATTCCTTGGTGATATCGTGGTTGTATAGCACTCCTCGTTGATATCGTGGTTGTATAGCACTTACCCCTCAGTGGTTGTGTAGCAGTCCTTGGTGATATAGTAATTGTATAGCACTCCTCAGTGATATAGTGCTTGTATAGTACTCCTCAGTGATATAGTGGTTGTGCAGCACTCCTCAGTGATACATTGGTTGTGTAGCAGTCCTCAGTGATACATTGGTTGTGTAGCAGTCCTCAGTGATATAGTGGTTGTATAGCAGTCCTCAGTGACATAGTGGTTGTATTGGTTGTATAGCACTCCTCAATGATATAGTGGTTGTATAGCACTCCTCAGTGATATTGTGGTTGTATAGCACTCCTTGATGGTATTGTGGTTGTCCAGCACTCCTCTATGATATCGTGGTTGTATAGCACTCCTCAGTGATATAGTGGTTGTGTAGCACTCCTTGGTGATATCATGGTTGTCTAGCACTCCTCGGTGATATAGTGGATGTGTAGCACTCCTCAGTGATATAGTGCTTGTATTGCACTCCTCAGTGATATAGTGGTTGTGTAGCACTCCTCAGTGATATATTGGTTGTGTAGCAGTCCTCAGTGATATAGTGGCTGTATAGCAGTCCTCAGTGACATAGTGGTTGCATTAGTTGTATAGCACTCCTCAATGATATAGTGATTGTATAGCAGTCCTCAGTGATATGGTGGTTGTGTTGCACTCCTCAGTGATACAGTGTTTGTGTAGCAGTCCTCAGTGATACACTTAAGGAAAGCTCTTTTGGAAACTGTCTGTGGCTGAGTTAGTTGGGTAGCTCATATGACTGAATGTTTGAAATCAGGATGCTGAAGAATGAATAAGAATGTCTGTATATGTCTCTGCAGTATATGACTATTGCAAAAAAAGGAGCAAAACTTTAATTTCTCTGTTTTGTCTCTAATGTGGATTAACTTCAGCTGTTGACACATAATTCTTTTTCAGTGTCAGCACATCATAGTTGTCTCTCTCCCAAATACATTGATTTTCAACAATAATATATTTTGGTGAGAGAGAATGGGGTGGATTTTGAAACATTAAATATTTTTTCCATATTCTGTGACTTTTATTACCCTTTTGGTCCTCTTGACACTTTGATGTCCCAGAGCAGGATAGTGTCTAGTTGCTATGTATAGCTTTGAAGTCAATTTGGCATGATGGCACTGTTTTATCTGCATTCCTTTCAGTGAGCTGACAGCAGATACTAGTAGAAGAAATAGCTAAACGGTGGGGCTGTGCACTGGTATGAAAATAAATCTTTTAAATCACAAGGCTTCATGCACTGTGCTTTCCAGTGTTTTTCTTACATGCTAACACACTACATATCAAAAGAATAACAAAGTTAATGCACCGCAAGAAATGAAAGCAGACTTAATAAATGCAATCAACACACAGTAACAATGGCACTGTGCAACACTGCACAATAGCATATGCAATGGCATTAGCAGTCATAGTGGTAATAAAAATCAATAAAATAATATTGATAATAATCATGACAATCAATATTAGTATTGTTTTTCTTTTTAATGAAAGGCTTTATTCTCACAACAGGCCAGGCATACTCATGTGACACAGCTTATTCCTGAGACACCATCACGGTAGACTCTGGCCACAGAAGCCACCACACCTGGCCATTGCTGGCCTCATGTACATAGCTGCCATCACTACTTTATCAGGCTGCCTGTTCTAACTTCCATAGTTTTACATCATCAATATCCCCTAGGAGAAGATGGAGCAACATGCCCAATCATGGTCATCATCTTGATTATGGACATGTACCTCTGATGGCTCCCAACATGACACACCCCTTCATGGTGCACATGAAAGGTCCCTGTCACTACAAAGGACCACATCAATCTCCAAGACCACAGGCTGCCACAGCACATATCACCAATGTTTATGACAAGCCACTGGAGGATATGATCTTTGACTCCACGCAACCTGCTACCTGGCTGTGTGGTTATCACATCTTCCCATGACACTTGCCAATAAGATGGTATTGCTGTTACTTGTCATTGTATCCCTCCACCTTAGCAAATGATAATGAATACATTCTGTCCACTGTATTAAACTGTGTGGGTAAGGTACTGACTGATGCCCAATGTGGCGTATTCATGTAGGGGTCCCACGTCTTCCTATTCCTCTTCTACTGGTTGCCTTACTCTTTTTCTACTAATTCACAGGATACAGTGGGTCCTGCTGCTGCTGCTGAATCCTTTCCTACACAACCATTTTATGCATCTTGGTGCACACTAGAAATATTTGGCTGCAGACCTCACATAAATACTGTTGTGCCTCATCAGATGCAACAAGGCAGAAGAAGCATCCTTTAAGGTGACCTAAAAAACACATTCCACCACATTTTGTATCTCTGTATATACACTGTTGTATGTCATATCTTCACTGGACTGGGATTTGTGGATGGGGGTCACAATCGATGGTTCTAATACATATCCAGCCTTTCCTGCAACACACAAGGGTGATACTATTATATATATAGCCTGCTACCTGATTATATAACAACTGCATATACTGGGCTGTGTATCTGCCTAAATGAGTATTAACCAAATAAATGACCCTAAGGAAATGCTTGTGTGGTGCAAAGAAACATTATATATATACATGAGTATTAACTAAATAAATGACCCTAAGGAAATGCTTGTGTGATGCAAAAAAATATTATATATATATATATATATATATATATATATATATATATATATATATATATGAGTATTAACTAAATAAATGACCCTAAGGAAATGCTTGTGTGGTGCAAAGAAACATTTGATATATATATATATATATATATATATATATATATATATATATATATATATACACACACACACACACACACACACACACACACACACATACATATGGGTCTACTTCTAAATTTTGAACTTTTACAAGTTTGAATTTCTTATGGTCAAGACCATAAGATCAAACTTGCGAAAGTTCGAACCATTTAAATGGAGATCGCTGTACAGTGGGGGAACGGTATATTTACCATTTTCCTCACTGTAGTGTGATCTCAGAGTTGGTATATTTAATTAGCATGGGGTGTAGGGGGTGCAAGGGGCTTGCACCCTTGCAAAAATTTGAAAAGAAATGTATTTATTTATTTATTTTGTTATTTGAATTTCAGACTTTCACAAGTTTGGTATTATGGTCTTGACCATATATATATACACACACACACATGCACATTAATATGTATATATGATACCCTGGGCGTTACAAACCACCTACCAGTTGAAGAAGAAGAAGAAGACACTTGTGTTAATGTAGCTGATACTTTGGATACTTTAATGGCCAAGTATGTGCAGTTAATGGCTCCTGAGCCTTCAGGGAAATGGTCAGTGTTGTAATTTGCAGACACATTTTTGCTTTTCTCCTGTGCAGCCCTTGGAAATCATGAATGCTTCTCCAGATGTCACTGGATATTGTTGAGGAACTGGTATAGAATACATGAGACATACACTTGTGAAATTTCTAACATGTCCCACATAGGTCATTGAAAAGTCCCTGTAGCTAGGATGGTTAAAGCTACACATACCTTAGTGTTCACTGGGGTGGGCTATCCATTCACTTCTCTTGATTCTGTATGTGGTTGACACAATTTGACAAACTCCTGTATGACACCCCTGTCATCATGGATGTGGCCCACAATCTGCTGGCCAGCCACGTTGTAGAATGTTAGGAGTTAGTGGTACCCTACTATGTGCATGGTGCAGATGGCCGCTGAACACCATATTATAGGCACAGCTTCCAAACATGTACATTAACATGTGCTGTTCTGTTATAGTCACTGTTAATCCAAACATTCTAGCATCTTGTACACCAACAATTCCTATTGATTAGAATAAGTGAATGGCATGGTATAACACATCTGTTTTATACGTTTCTGAATCACTTCACCTTGTCTGATGGCATCATTTAGATATTTGTTGTTCCTCATTTGTACCTGAAACCTCATTTCAATATAATGTTGTGGCCATCTGCACATCCTGAGGACTATGCCATTTTTACACCAACATGCCCAGGCTACCTGTGTCTCTAAATCACATCTTCCTTGTACTGCACTGCTTTTTGTGCTGTTTGCACCACGAATACTGGCCTTAGCACTGAACTGTAGGGGCCCCTGTCGGAAAGCTAAATAATGGACTGTAAAGATACTATGAGCTACGTGTTATTTGCTGTGTGGCATAAAGCCCCTTATGTATGAAGTAAATTAAGTAAAAATTTAAGGTAAAAAAATGACAAGATATTGTTTGCCACTGACAATTAAAATATTTTATCTACTGTCTTTCAGTAACAAATCAAAGTAGGTTCACTACAGTAGATATGTACACATATGTGGACACAGATCTAAGTATGTATGTACAGGAAAGAATGGTTGACAAATATGCAGATCTGTTGCTAGGGTGGAGTGAAGCGATGTCTGCTCCAGGCACAAGCTGTAAGTCCGTGATCAGCAGTACTGATTGGGCAAAAGCACAGAAATAACCTTTACTCATTTAAACAACCCTGCCTGTGAGTGTGTGTGTGTGTGTGTGTGTGTGTGTGTGTGTGTGCGTGTGCGTGTGTGTGTGTGCGTGTGTGTGCGTGTGTGTGTGTGTGTGTGTGTGTGTGTGTGTGTGTGTGTGCGCGTGTGTGTGTGTCTGTCTGTCTGTTAGTGGCTGTCTGTCTCTATAACTGTAGCAAGGAGATAGGTAATGCTCTTTCCTGCAGTTCAGAGAAACAAAGGACTTATTTCCCACCAGTCTAGAAGGCTTTTTTGTCCTCAACTTTGGGTTGAAAGGTGCCATTCTGTGGGACTGCCCAGGTAGCTACTGCTTTGCATATATACGGCTTAACTAACAAAAATAAATACATAATTAAATAAATAAAGAATTTTAAGTGAATAATGCTTAAACAAGTTATAGGTTTAGGTTGGCTGTCATAGGCATATTGAGTTATATACAGAACTGTCAGCAGTCCTGCTTAAAGTCTAATTAGCATGTTCTGTTTACTAGTGGATGCATTCTTTGGTAAATAATTTATAGTATAAAGTTGTACATGTGTCTAAAGTATTATTTTTTAAGTTGAAGCATCTTTATATTATTACAGGTATAACTTGTAACAAAATACTTAAAGGGATGCTTAATTGATTCTGATGATAGTAAAAGCCTCTTCTGGTTGGCATGCATGCATTTTATACATCCGAAGAGATTAATGACTAGAATGTCAATGTTTTGGGCTTAGAGAGCATGTGCAAAGTCACAAAACAGGGTACAGCAGCTGTATTCCATTTCTTCTTTTTTGCATTTTGTTGGTGATAGTGTTTCTTTAGTGCTGTGTTTGTTTTACTTAAAATTGATTTTTTAGTGAAAAAATGCCTAAAAAAATCACAACATCAGGCAGATTCATGTGTGTTTCTACCACAGGTCTATGAGGGTTGTTTTCATGTGTCTAAGAAAGTCATGTCCATTGGTTCGCATTATTGCATCACTGTTGGTGTAAAAGCTGCCTCAGCTGCTGTATTACAGCATTTCTGTATGAAGTATTAAAAGATTCAAAAACATACATGTACTGTTACTTATTGCTTTTCACAAACTGCTGTATTGTATATGGTTCAGTTTTAGTGTAATATTAACTTTTTATTTTCATTGTGGACGGCTGAAGAAGTCTGCATATTTTTGCCAGCATACAGTTGAGGAGACTGGTGAATTCCACTTGTGCTGGCCATGTTAGTACATTATTTTTACAAGTAAACAGATAAAGGTATATGTTTTTATAACTTTATGTAAAATTAAGTGTGATGGAGATCGACACTTATTTTGAAATGCTCTCCAGGTCAATCCTAACAGTAACTGTTATTATCTGCAACCATCAGCTACTCTGCTATGAAGCCCTTGGGCTATGAATATTTTGCTGTAAGGAACTGAAAGCCTGTCTGTGAGAAAAATGATTGAGTGATATATTGCTTAATGTTGTTGTAAATCTGTTATAGTCCCTTGGGAATTTTGTCTAATTTTTTTTTTTAATTACATACTGACTGTACACGAGAGCTGTGGTCTGTGCTGTTAGATTTAACTGGTGATTTTTTTTTTAATATATTTTAGGTATAAATATATACTGATGCTTGTTAAGTGAGAGCGGGATAATGAGAAAACTAGGATAAAAGAATTCAAAAGAAACCAAGTATACTGTGCAGAAACCTGAAGCAGATGAAGTTGCTGGTATATGAGTCAGCAGAAGCAGTTCTAAACTCTTTTTAGAGATGTAAAAATGCATTTTAGTTGGTCTTATGAAATATGATTTCCAAGTCATAACTTCCAGAGGAAATGGCTTTAACAACTACAATGAAAGATAGTGTGAAGCTCCTCTTTACTGAGGAATTTAAAACATTCCAGTAAGTCTTTTGACTACACAGCATTTTCATTCACATTTATTTATTTGCTTCAGTCTTTCTGTATTTCTTTATGTACTGATTGCTGTGAATTTCCTTGCTGGCTATACTACAGGCAGCAACTAATTTTGTAAAATGAAAAAGTCTGTTTTGAAGCTTTCATTTGTGTTTTATGTATTTCATTACCGTTCTTTACTTAGGAGCCATAGACACGAATGTTTATTATGGAAAATACCTGCTAGTGTTTATATATGGCAGATGGGTTATTTTTGACAAAATACTTTAAAAAGTGCTTTGGGTTTATGTCTTCTTGCAATTGTTTCATTATTATATATCATATCTCCTTTTTCTGTACAAGGCATTCTATATACAAATTCGGTTGAATCTTTCTCTGTTTTTTTACTACATTAGGTTTTAATTATTTTATTTATTTATCCTTTGTTGACCAGGTTCGTCTCATTAGGCAAGTTTAGAGGAGACCTGAGGTGGTATTTCTAACAATAAGGAAAATCTGAACAGGAAAATGGGGAATATCCCCTACTCTTTTCAATAGGTGCCATGGGCTCTTTTACATCCACCTGAGCTACCACCAGCTCAGTCAGATGGGACTTCATTTTAACATCTCCAACGAAGATTATAGTACATCTGTCTAGGTTTACAGAATATATTAAGTATGCATGTAAGTCTTTGTGTCTGTATGTATGTTTCTTTGACTGTCTGCATGAATTGCATTTCCTTGTTCTCAGTGTCTTGTACTAGTATCGCATTATACCCTTATTCATTTCTGAGTATATGACATATCCTTAAGGTTGTGGAGTGCAAAAGGAATACATTAATGTATGTATGTGTGCATATTTATATGGACGTGTGTGTGCGTGTGTGATACTTGTACATTACTTGACTCAGGGGTGTATGTGTAGAAGCATGCAGATTCTTCCATGCAAGTTATCCATTGTGGATTCCACAAGCTGCCTACAGGGAGAGGCTGGGGATTGGGTATTTCTGCCTGACTGTCTCCTGCAGAGAGGAATGAAACATCTGAGAGGGTACCTTGGACCTGAACAAATAGACCATAGAGCGCTACTCTCCATTTTGAACATACCTGGCTTTTGCCCCTGGGGTGGAATGAACAAGCCAATAGGATGCATGTACGGAAGTCATTTGGCTAGTTTCAGGGAAATGCCAAAAAAGAAAAAAAGACACACACTAGCATACATAAACACACACATATACACTGAGTCATGTATAGCATGAATCCCTTTTACTGACACAGTAGAACATGCCTGCTACTAAGTAAAGCTGTCTAGATATATTTGTATGAGAACACTTTCAAATCTTGAATGAAAAGATCACTGACACTCAAAATACTGCCACTTTTAGTTGACTACATAGTCAATCAAAATAAAGCAAAATAAATCAAAATGTGCTTTTTTGCAGGAGAGCAATCCCCTCTGCATACCCCTATATAGACATCTATGTCCCCATACCCCCTGAGGTCACACAGCAGTGGGGAAAAGGTAAAAAAATCATTATTTCCACTATAAAAAAAGTCTACCTTTGATCAAGTGTGAATCAACCAAACAATCCAACAAATCACATTGCAGCATGGCGTTTGAGCAACTGAATGTTACCATTTAAATTTCTTTATATTTGATGCATATACATTTATATGGATCTATGTCAGAAAATTGCAAATTCAAAAGATTGAAAATCAAAATATCTAAAATCAAAAATATTTTTAATGCAGGGGACAAGCCCCCCTGCACTCCTCATATGGGGTGCTGCACCCCCACACTGCCTGGTAATTATATATACCAACTCCAAGATTGCATAATACTAGAGAAAGGACAAATTCCTTTTTCGATATTTTGAATTTTAAAGATATTTCGATTTTCAGCCTTTTGAGCTTTCGATCTTCTGAAGGGGATCCCATTTATATATAACATATATTTATATATACAGATGTAAAAAGCATAAGATATTATATTAATATTTCCTTTCACATATATACATGATTATAGTAATGCATGTGTGTGTGTGTGTGTGTGTGTGTGTGTGTGTGTGTGTGTGTGCGTGCACGCGAGCATGTGTGTGCTCTTCCCCTCAGGATGCTCAAGAGGAGTTTTAATTGAGGCTGGTTTCATTGAATGCAGTCCATTGAGTCCTGATATATCATATGACAGAGAAGGACTTACTCCCTCCTGCAGGACACATGTTAAAGATCATTTCTGAGGTTTGGTGGATCGTTTCACTGCACTGGGTTTGATGAAACTTGCAAATCTCATTTCTTGACAAATAAATGAAGTTTAGAAAAGAAATGCAGTTCTTATGAAACAAATCAGTCTGCATTCAAGCATAAATAAATTCACCTTTCAGGCAGGCTTTTTCACAGTACAGCAAACCTTTACATTTAAAGGAAGTATTTCTTTCTAAACAGCACAGTAGCTCTCTTCCAGTTCCAACAAATGTGAACAACAAACAAGCTTCACCTTCTACCCAGGGTGTAATAAGTCCAGCTTACTTCTCTTAATGGATACCCATTGGATTACCTTCTTTATTTTTTCTGGAATATGTAAGTCCAACTAAAGTCTTCCATTAACCCTCCTCAGATCCATAGGTCAGTAATTTGGTGCACACTAGAGCACTTTGCTTCACGTAGTTCATTATGCCACTGTCCCACATTACCTCTAATATCCCGGCTTGCTTGTTTCTTGGTTAATTTCCTTAAAGGGGCAGTCCGTCAGTCTGCTATCTGACCCTAGTACGCTAGCACATTTAAAGGATGCAGCCACCGCTATGCTACAATGTTTTTATTTACAGATACAAGACAGGAAAATGTTTACATAAGTATGAAATAACAGCATGCTGTTATACTCAGTTATACATAATGACATTCTCAATTGCATGAAGACACAGTCTTTGGGATTCATGAACAATCATGTAGGCTCCTTGAGAAGCCTACACAATGTTTTCTTGTTAGCGTGAGGAGCATCGGTGCTTACTGCATATGCATGCTGCTCATCACTCCTACATGAATACAATCATGTTTTCGTGGCCAGCAACAGTGTTGGTGGCCAGGAAAATGCATTGAGCAGCATGAGCACACACAGAAAACAAACAGGCTTGACTATGGGCAAACCTGTGAAGCGTGCTCGAGCGGACAGCATGAAGAGCTACATAAGATAACTAATGCATGCTGTACACAGGCAGGCAAAGTGCGCCAAGTGTACTGTGCACATAAATGTAAAATATGAATATGTAAATAAGTAAGAGGAGATGTGAAATAGCAAGGGCAACTACAATACATGGGTTACCAGACAAGAAAAGTATACTGAGGACGATGTACACAAAAATCACAGAGATGTGTATATAAATATGTAAGACGGTAGGGTAAATGTTCAAATTCTAGTAAATAATTGATGTGAAGGTACTTATGTCACAAAGATAGATTTGCAATAATAAAACTTTGCAATACGTAAGCCAGAATAATTAGTGGTAGTCCTAAGCAAATGTATGTAAATAAAAACAGACATGGTATTATAGGATGTGTTAGTTACACAAACTCACATTGTAACAGAGGAGAATTACATGACATATGAATGTCATTAACATGCTGACTTGAGATGATAGTGCGCAAAGACAGTACATACATTATGAGATATTTGCATAGTGTGCATTTCATCAATATAACATGTTGGAAAATAGGAATGGCTTAGAAGCCACAATCTCCTTTTGCATGAATCAAACCTAACCTATCAATGTTAGCACTGACCTCTGTATTCACTGTATCTGCCACAGAAATAGGCCTAACACATGTATGAGGAGGATCACCCTTGAAGGGAATTATGCATCTCAATATTCTAATGGTTATGCATCCCATATGTAGGTGTGTGTAGTGGGTTACACTTCAAAACATCTAAAACTCATAACAAATAAATTCAAAACATTGACACCACAACATCTAAAACCCAAAACATCTAAAACCCATAACACTGAATTTCATAACATCGAAAATGTATAATATGGAATAGTGTATCATGAAACGTGTAAATGTCATAGTTTAATCTGTTATTCTTGTGGTATCAGTATGAGGTGTTGTAGTTTTTATTTATATAGTGTAGGAATTTATACTATTTATATAGTGTTTATTTTGTCATTCTGTATGTGTTTTTAGGCCATACAGGTAAGTGATATAGACATTATGTGTATATTCTTTATGGTGATCATGATACAGTGGGATTAGGAAATTAACTTTTCACACTGTAGTGCCTTCTCAGAGTTGGTATAATTAATTTACGGGGAGTGTGGGCAGGTGCAGGGTGGCTTGCCCCCAGGCTGTGAATGGTGATTCATTACTGGGACTAAGCAGAATTTCCTTAAGATTGCAAGAGCAGAATAAGTTATTTCTTACACTTATTTCATTGAATTGCACTTCTGTAACATTTATAATTATGCTATACAGTTAATCTGCTACATTTTGCACTGTTATAAAGCTTTTTTACTGTTTCACTGCATTTATGTACTGTTTTATACTGTTTTAACTGTATTTCTCATTACTAGATACTGTTTCATTACTCTAATTGCATGTTTACTGAATTACTTAACTGTAAACTGCTTTTTCATACTGAGAGTTGTATTTTCAGTTTGTGAGTGCTCTATCTGTGCCTTTCTGTGAAATTTTTTTGAGGTTTCTGTGTTCTAGTCAGGTATCATACAACTGATTTGTTTGGAGTTAAAAGCATTCTCTAGAGTCTCCTTGCTCCTTTATCTGTTTAAAACTTTAGTGGCTACTGCTAGTAGCTGTAATAGTTTCCCACCCCCTCTGCCTATTGTTGTCTTGTTGTTATACTTGGTGGCTTTGCAGTTGCCTGCCCATACTGTATATTTGAGCTGGGACATTCCTCCCAGTCTAGTGTCATTAGTTCATTCTACCTAATAGAGAGAGAACATTTGAGAAGGCCAACCCACTTAGATTCTTAACCTTGAATTATCTTCTGTTCCAGCTTTCTCCTTTTCCACTTTACTAAAAAAAAAAATTCTAAGCTTTCCTCCTTTCCTGAAACTAGTCTAGCCCAGATACAGATTTGCTGTATCCAGGACTGTTTGTAAGCTCCTGAGCCCCCCCCCCAAGCCTTTCTGTGTTGGAGGAAAGCTTTCTAGCTTATCAGTAGGCGTGGTAAGCACTAGGTAACCTATCTACCACATAAGGAGTGGTTTCTGGCTCAGAAATTGTAATTATTGGCCGTTTGGGCAGTTTTTCCATCTCTCTCAACTTTCTGAGGTAAAAGCCTACATTTGCACTTGTTTCCCCCCTTTCCTGTAACTAGTCTAGTCCAGATACAGATTTGATGTATCCAGGTCTGTTTGTAAGCTCCTGAGCCCTCCAAGCTTTTCTGTATTGGAGGAAAGCCTTCTAGCTTATCAGTGGAAGTGGTAAGCACTAGGTAGCCTATCTACCACATAAGGAGGGGTTTCCGGCCCAGAAAGTGTATTTATTCGACATTTGGGCAGCTTTTCCATCTCTCAACTTTCTGATTTAAAAGCCCACGTCTGCACTTGTTTCCCCTTTTCCTGTAACTAGTCTAGTCCAGATATAGACTTACTCTATTCAGCACTGTTTGTATGCCTCTGAGTGGTGCCAGAGTCTGCTCTTCAAATTTTCCCTTAGATCTACTAGTTCTCTCCTCTCCTGCACTTATACTAGCTTATTAGTCTAGCACTTTTCCAGACTTCTTGTAGCAATTATTGTAGCACAGAAAAGTGCTACCAGCACTAAATGTTCTGCAAGGAAACAGATCCAGTTCTTATTATCAATCCCCACCCCTCCAGGCATGTATAAAGGTCACTACCCTGTGCTTTCTCCTGTTAACCTAGTGATCTTGGGCATCCTGAGGCAATGTAGTAACTGCCTCATGTACACCAACAACCCTCTCCTCTTACCTTCCAACACTCAGACTTGCGAGAGATGCACTTATATATCCAAATTGGAAGCCACACACTCTCCAGCCAAGACCGGAATGGCTGGTCAAGAGGAGAAGATCAACACTTGCACCACACCACATGGAACACATAGCCCTCCAGAATACACACCAGCACTGCCTTCACATAAAAACACAAACCACACACCCACCTTTGTGGAGGCTCTCAGTAAAAATCTACCCAAGCAGCAGATACCGCCAAGGCAGAAACACACTCGACCACCACAACACAACACTAATCATGAGACACATAACTCTCCTAAACAGTGTACCACTCAACCAAAGCCCCTAAGGCAATACAGCATGCCCAACACACTGGTCATAGGTGACTCGATAGTGAGGCACACTGATGTCCCACTCACTAGGTTGAATAAGGAGAAAGTAACAGTCAGCTGCCTGTCAGGTACCAGGATCCACCACATAATGCATGCACTCAGTTCCCTCAAGAACAGATACAAATATGACTCTGTCATTGTACATGTGTGTGTGTGAATGACCTGAGACGTACCTCCCTGGACTACATGAAAAGAGAGATGGAAGAGCTCTCAGATTATGTAGCCCAGGCGGGTATGACTTTAGCCCTGAGCAGCATCCTACCATCACCCAGAATGATATCACAGTACAAGCAGAAAATGATTGATTTCAACAATTAACTAAGTTTCTGGTGTCATTCTAATGGGATCCAGTATCTGTCTGCCTGGGATGACATGACTGATAGACCTCGAGATGGCCTGCATCTGTCACCCCTGTGCTTCCGGATACTGGCCAAGGCTCTTGCCACCCATATAGTGCCTTTTTTAGGAGGTGTTCCAAAGACCAAATTACCACCATAACAGCTACAAACAAATGCAATCTGAGGGTTATGCTGCTCAACGCTAGAAGTCTAAATCTAAAAATGCACTCACTTGAAGCACTCCTTAAGATGGAGAGCATCGACATTTGTGCTGTAACAGAGACCTGGTTCAAGGCAGCATAAAGCACCCCAGCAGTACCAGGCTATAACTCATTCCACACCTTTCGGTCCCAAAACTTGGACCAAAGCTCCAAAGGCAGTGATGTTTCCATATTCATAAAGGATCCTCACACCTCCAGACTGGTAGCCCAACATAACACATCAGAGATACTTCATGTGCAGCTAACATTGGGTAAGACAGTGATTCAGGTCATAGCCTGCTATAGGTTCCCAACCATGTCCCAAGACTCAAACTCCATGTTTCTAAGCATGCTGGAGAATATTAGGGTCCAACCTAACACTCTCTTACTAGGCGACTTCAGCTACCCCTCCATTAACTGGGTAAACTACTCATGTACCAATACACTTGCCCAACATTTCCTGGAGTTCATTAATTCCAATGCCCTGGACCAGCTCATTCTTACCCCCACTAGAGGTAGCAACACCTTGACCTGGTCATTACTAACATGGGCGACCGTTGCTCTACACCAATAGTCAGCTCCTCCCTGGTTAGATCCGACCACAAAATAATCACCTTGGAAAGCCAGATCCCTCCCACCCGCCCCTGCAAAATAATCCCCATGAAAAACTTCTCCAAATCTAACTTTGAGCTCCTAAAAACAGAGGTGGCTAACTTCATGGCACCCATGCAAATGGAGAATAGTTGCTTGACTTCAGAATCATACACCAATGCACTGTACGAACACATACACAAATGCATGGATCTCGCCATACCCAATAGAACCAAGATGCTCTCCTCCAAAAAAAGGAAGCCAATCTGGTGGTCCCCTGCCATAAACAAACTCTACAACAGAAGGAGGAAACTGATGAAGAATAAGGTGAAGTCCCAAGACTGGAAAAACTCTCTTATCAGCCTCAACAAAAAGTTGAGATCCCTTATCAAATCCTCTAAAGCTAGCTGTGAAAACAGAATTGCAGCAGATAGTAAAGACAACCACAAGGCCTTCTATAGTTATGTAAAGAATCTCCACGGCAATACCCAGATTTGCTCTGAGCTACTGCACAATGGTACCTCCTATACTGAGCCAACAGATATTGCCAGTATACTGGCTTGCAGATTCAGTGCCAACTTTACCCCTCCTCCCCAAAGGACCAATCACAATACCAGTAGATTGCCAGGCACCCAGTGTTACTGCTGCACAGGTTAAAACAGCACTGTCCAAGGTCAAGAACACAGCTTCTATGGGACCTGACAATATGCCTGGGTGTGTTCTACATGAACTACAGAGTGAACTGGCACCTCACCTGTGTGTCCTGTTCAATCACAGCCTCATCTCAGGCTTTGCCCCTACTGAATGGCACACTGCTACAGTCCCTGGGAACTATTGCCTCATTAGCCTGACGAGTCTGATATGCAAAGCTATGGAACACATCATTATGGACCTAATAAACAAGGACATAGGGAATCTCCAAACTCTGCATCCCACACAGTTTGGTTTTGTGAAGGGTAGATCATGCCTGTTCAACTTGTTCAACTTCTCTGAGTCAGTCATCAGAGCTGTGGATGAAATTATAAAACCATGAAGGCAAGGTGGTTTCTAGAGCCTACCTTTATCTGGCCAAGGCTTTTGATACCATTCCCCACTCAGGAATCATAGAGAAACTCACTAAGCTTGGTATCAACCCCTATATCACTAGGTGGGTTGCAGACTGGCTCACAGATAGAACCCACAGTGTGAAAGTAGCTGACTCCAAGTCAGACTGCCGACTAGTCACGAGTGGAGTCCCACAGGGTTCGGTCCTGGGTCCTCTCCTGTTTGGTATCTATTTCTCTGAAGTCCAGCCAACACGAAGGGACTTTGGCTGACAAAGTTCACAGACAATTGCAAGTTGAGTGCTATTATTAACTCCCCAAGTGATGCTGACATCTTACAGAATGGCCTCACTGAGACCAACGATTGGTGTCAGAACCATGGCCTTAAGTTCAATGCCAAAAAATGTGTTGTCATCCCCTTTGGGAAAAACCCGGTTCCCATGAATTACCACATCAATGTTAGTCCACTGAACACAGAAGGTGTTATAAGAGATCTGGGAGCACAGGTTGACAGCAACCTCTCTTTTGATCACCACGTTGCCACTGTGGTCAGAAAGTTCTTCTATGTAGCACATCTCATTACTAAGGGTTTTGCATCCAGGAAGAAAGAGGTCATTGTCTCCCTCTACTCTTTCCTCATTATACCAGTCATCAAGTACAATGCCCCATTTGGCATGTACCTCACTAGACACCTGCAACAACTGGAGAGGCCACAAGAGTACCTCACAAAGAGGATCCTAGGCCTTAAACACTTGCCCTATATGGACAGACTCAAAAACTCCAACTATTCTCTGTCTCATATTGCCTATTTAGAGGCGATCTGTGCTTGACTTACAAAGCCATGTCTGACCCAGCTCTGTTAGAAATGCTACATCTAAAGAAATCCGAGTCCCTCCACACCACACGCTCCAGAGACCTCAACCTCATTACCACAATTAACAGAACATGCTGGAGGGACAGGTTCATAACCCAGAGACTGCCCATGCTATGGAACAGACTTCCCATACATGTCAAGTAGAGCACCTCACTGACCCTCTCCAAGAGAAATCTTGACGAGTGGATGGGAAACAGAAAATTCACCTGGGGATAGGTCTAGTGACTCTACTCAACAGAGGCACTGGGAACTAAGGTCGGGTGGCACTATGCCAGGGTAATCCTATGGCTAGCCTATGCCTATAAAAAGTGTGTTTGTTAGTTTAGTATTGTTATAGGTGGAGGGGATGTTACTTTCATGTGATTTGTAGTGTTCAATGTTGTGAAGCAAAGTTTCAATGTTATGAGATTCGATGTTATGGGTTTTAGATGTGGTCTCAATGTTTTGAATTTAGATGTTATGAGTTTTAGATGTTTTGAAGTGTAACCGTTTGGTGTTACAAATGTGGCAGTGAAGTGTGACAAATGTAATATCCTTGTGTAAGGTACTCCTGCCTGATGCAGTTATTGTACCAAAAGATAAGAACAGATGCAAACACCACACTATAAAGCACTGTATTCCCCAGATCTGTGTATTGTCGACATCTACCACTGGAGGTTGCAATGGGTATTGTGACAAACAAATGAAATTGGTATGTGAATTAAGAAAGAATCCCTGAGAATGAATGTCATATCAGCATGTTAGACTGATACCAGTTAAATGAGTACGCTCATGTGCACACAGTTTTGATCAGTCCTATATCCATGTTCTGTGATCAAGGAAGGTTTCTACGTATGCCTGTACACCAATGTTTATTTTATTTTTATTTATTTTATTTTACATTTGTTGACCGGGATAGTCCGACTGGATGCATGTCCATTTTCAGCGGAGGCCCGGGGAGAAAAGCTCCAAGGGTAAGCAGATACAGCATTACATAATACCAGCATTACATATTACAAACAGACTGTTTACAGAGATTGCATAAGTAAGCAAGTTAAACAAGTTCCACAGGTTAGAGTTAATCCTGAGCACAAGTCAGGATTAAATTAAATTACACAGTAAACTGGTTAACAGATTTTTACACATTCTAGAGAGAGTTAGCCAGGCTTGATACATTGACATAGCCAATTAAGTGATAAATGTTGTTTGAGTCTAGTTTTAAATTGACCTAAGGTGGAAAGTAAGGTAATATCAGCTGGAAGAGAGTTCCAAGATCTACTTACAGAGTTTGCAAAGAGAGAGTCATCGGCTGTGTTATTAATTTTGCTAGTCTGAATTAGTAGTTTGTTAGAGGATTGAAGCGGTCTAGGATTGTTATAGGGGGTGATAATATTTTTAAGTGCAGGAGTACTGTCCGGATTATAGAGGATTTTATAGGCCATAATCAGTTGGTTATACTGGATTAGGCTGGGTAGTTCAAGCCACCCAAGCTGATTTAGATTGATGCAATGATGTGTCCTAAAAGGCAGCCCAGTGGCAAACCTGGCAATGTGGTTGTAGCAAATTGAGAGTTTGTTAAGGACAGACTTGTTTAAATTCGAGAGTAGAGGGGATGCATACAGAAGGGTTGGAAGAAGGTGAGAGCGAGCTATGGCAATTTTAGCTGGAGGGTTTAGGAAGGCTTTTATTCTGTAAAGTGACCCTAGTTTTTTATTGATGGTTTTGATAGTTTGGTTAACATGTAGGCCGAATTTTAGATTATTGTCTATGATGACACCTAATAGTTTTGTAGAGGGGTCAGGGGAGATTATTATGCCATCATTTGAATTTATGGTAAAGGTGAAAGCAGTAGACCTACGTGTTGGTGAAAATAACAGCATTTTAGTTTTTTTGGGATTTGGGATCAGACGATGTTCAGAAAGCCAGTTTTCTATTGTATTAAAGGTGGTCTGGGTAGATGACCATAACTCTATTGGAGATGTGGCTGAGCAAATCAGAGTAGAGTCATCAGCATATTGGGTACAGCTGACTTTTGGGATGACAGTATAAAGGTCGTTAATGAAGATGGAGAACAGCAAGGGCCCTAGTATACAGCCTTGTGGTACTCCAAGGGTGTTAGGTAGAAGGTTAGAGAGTTTGTTCTGCCAGAGGACAGCTTGCTGTCGACCATTCAGGTAGGATTGAAACCATTGAAGGGCTCTAGTATCTAGACAGAATGTTTTCAGGGTGTGGATTAAAAGTTGGTGATCAACCATATCGAATGCCTTGGAAAGATCCAAGAAGAGGGCTGAGGATATGTAATTATTGTTGCAATTATGGTTTATGGTGTTGGTAAAGGCTAGGAGGGCGGAAGTAGTGCTGTGATGAGGACAGAAGCTATGCTGTGTGTCTGCCATAAGGTGATTCTGGATTAGGTGGTGCATGAGTTGTCTATGAATACATTTTTCCATAATCTTTGCAAGTGGAGAGAGTATAGCTATTGACCTATAATTGGAGAATTCAGTAGAGTTGCCTCCTTTGTAAAGTGGGATTACATAGGATATTTTCCAGATGGTGGGAATTTTAGCTTCTACTATGGATCGATTGATAAGTATTGAGACAGGGTAAGCAATAGCATCAGCTGATTTTTGTAGGTACTCGGCAGGGAGTTGATCAGCAGAAAGTGTAGTGGGTTTTAATTTTTTGATCAAGGTACGGATAAGTGAAGTGGCGACTGGTTGGAAGCTGAATGCGAGTAGGTTTCTAGGGGTGCTACTTTCAGGACCAGGGGAGCTAGGAGGTAGTTGGCTAGCTAGGGCTTGAATTGTCTCAGTAAAGAATCAGTTAAAACTGTCAGAAACATCTTCAGGGGATTTATCAATAGTAGCAGCAGGGACTGGAGTTGAAGTTTGTCCAGGATGTAGTAGATTATTTAAACCTGCCCAAGACTTCTGAGGATTATTTTGATTTACTGTCTGCAAATTACAGTAATATTGTTTTTTGTCTTGTAAAATTGATATTTTGGTTTTGTTCCTGGATTGCCTGTATTTAATGTGATCTTGGGGGTCTTTAGAAGAATGCCATAAAGCCCATGCTTTGTTTCTAAGGGTAATTTTGAGTTTAGACTCTTTAGAAAGCCATGGCGCAGTTTTTGCCTTGGTTCTCTTTGAATAAACAGGTGCATGCAAATCAAGGATCTCAAGGAATTTGTTGTTAAAGTATGCTACTGCTTCCTCTAAGGGGAGGTGTTTTAGAATAGACCAATTACATGAGTTTAGTTCTTGCTGGAATTTGGCAGGGTCAAAGTTTTTATTGTTTTTAACCTTTCTGAGTAAGGGTTGTTGGGAATTAGTGGCTTTGTGCTTAATTACATATGTGAGAAGGTGATCGCTTAGGCCATCAAGGAGGGTACCAGAGGTGTACAGTTGGGGTGACTATTTATGAGTACCCAGTCAAGTATGCTTTCTTTTTGGTTGGGTTTACCTATCCTGGTAGGGGTGGATATAATTTGTGTAAATGCATGCAGGTTAATATGGGTGGTTGGGGATTCTGAGGAACAGGTGCCCCAGTCTATGTTAAAGTCTCCAAGTAGTAGGGTTTCTTGGGGGTAATGACATGATAGCCAGTGCAGGATATCTTCAAGTGTAGATATATTACCTGGGGGAATGTACATACAGATGATATTAATGCATTTATTTTTATTAAGTTGCAATTTGGTGGCAAGAATCTCTGAGTTATTAATCTGTGGTGGTTGTATTACATCTATGGTGACATTCAACTCAGATTTATAGAGTACAGCTACTCCACCCCCTTCCTCGAAGCACGATCCAGCTTGTGTATGTTGTACCCAGGTGGTAACACTTCATTTCTTTAGAGTTAGGTTTTAACCAGGTTTCAGATAAACAGAGAATCTCAGGGGAGTGAACATCCAGAAGTGCATGCAATTCATGTACCTTGTTATTAATGCTTCTAATATTGAGATGACAGGCTAGGAGAGAGTTAGTTGGCCTATTAATTGTAGGTTTGTAGCTTAGATTGCAAATAGTATGTGTATCTGAAGTGGGTGGGCCAGGGTTGGGGTGAATATCACCACCAAGTATTAGGTTGAGTCTATACTTGGCAATGAACTTCAGGAATTTGTTTATTAGTTTGTAGTAGTATCTGGATCTAGAGCTAATGTGCCTGGGATTGAGATGTTGATACACTGAACAAGATGTTGGATAGGATCTGGTACTGTAAGTATGATTGAAGGTGGGAGGATTTACAGCTGGGGTGATAGTATGGCCTTTTGGGACATGAAATCCTGTGAGAAACTGGTTTTCATACAAGGTAAGGAGGTATGGTGCAAACAAGAGGGGTAGTAAAGAGGAGCATATCATTATCTGTGATTCAGCTAGTATGCCACCTAAGGACTGGAGCTCACTGGTGTACATCACAAGTACTCAATGCATGTGCCAAAGTAGCACTCTCACCATGACATTGGCAGAATAAATGTCTACTGCCATGAAATGCAAAGCATTGTTCACATGTGTTCATGCAAAATATCAAGGGATAAGAATATTGTGATGTAATGACCGTTATGTGACATCAGTACATTTACACAAAATAAAACCCTATGCTATAATTGAACATCAAGTTGTACAACAACCAATTAACAATATGCCTATTAGTCATATTTGCCACAGTGGAACTTTTATCAAAGCTGTTAAACTGTACCTGTGTGAAATCATTCAATCAGCTGTACTGTACTTGCCCATAATTTTGATCTTCTAAAATTGATGGGGGAGGTCTCTGCCACACTATGTGAACAAAGTTTAATGGGGGGTTGTCTTTCATGCAAAACAGTTAAGGACACAAATGCTTACAGTCACTCAATGCTAATTTGGAATACTTGGCTAAGCACTGAGAAAATCAATAACATAGTGAGATCAATGAATGTATCATGATATAAGTGCATCACCAGTTGTCATATGTGAGGCTATGTGAAAGGATGACATCATGATGCTAGTTTGGAACACTTGGCTAAGCACTGAGAAAATCAATAACATAATGAGTTCAATGAATGTATCATGGTATAAGTGCATCGCCAGTTGTCATATATGGGGTTATGTGAAAGGATGACATCTTGATGCTAGTTTGGAACACTTTGCTAAGCACTGAGAAAATCAATAACATTGTGAGATCAATGAATGTATCATGGTATAAGTGCATCACCAGTTGTCATATGTGGGGCTATGTGAAAGGATGACATCATGATGCTAGTTTGGAACACTTGGCTAAGCACTGAGAAAATCAATAACATTGTGAGATCAATGAATGTATCATGGTATAAGTGCATCACCAGTTGTCATATGTGAGGCTATGTGAAAGGATGACATCATGATGCTAGTTTGGAACACTTGGCTAAGCACTGAGAAAATCAATAACATTGTGAGATCAATGAATGTATCATGGTATAAGTGCATCACCAGTTGTCATATGTGAGACTATGTGAAAGGATGACATCGTGTATGAATCAAGGAATATGTGACCCTGTAATTACTCAGAAAGAATCTTGCTGAATGACAGACAACATTGCTTTTGTCACTGTGATGGTAGAATAACAACTAGAACCAAAACACACCTCAGCTCAAGGCCCTAATAAAGGCTATCCCTCCACACAATGTAGAACACAAATCGCTGCAGTCTAGTAGATTCAAAAGCAGGTTTATTCCAAATCCAACACAGAGACAAAAAAACGATTAAGCGCTTTCATTTCCCTCCGGAAACTTCATCAGAATCTCATAGTGCCATCATCCCAACCCTTAAATAATGGGAAAACCACCTCCATTGGATGGTCAATAACATTTTTTTTTAATTAAAGTAATAGGCAAATAAATAAATAAATATAATACATATTACAATGTTATTTAGTAAACACTCTGTACAAGCTCATTACATGCATAAATATGGATTCATAAATGATTATTAATGTGACTATAAAATCTTGTATATAAAAACATATTTATATAAATTTATAATATATATATATATATATATATATATATATATATATATATATATTTCAGCAATTGAAATCACAAATTCCTTAAAAACACTGAAACATAAAAATAGTTCAATATATTTCATATGCCCATAGAGCAAATTTACTACAGTTTTTCAGCCTCAGTACTAATCAATACTCAATGTTTCAATGCAGGAGGGATAAAAAATGATGATTTCTCTGTGTTCAGGCTGTATGTGGTTGTATATAATTTGTGTCAGTGCTGCAGTGCAGAATCAACTGTCCAGAATGAAGTGGACAGTTAAGCACAAACATCACTTCATTTCCATGGGTACATTAAACAATTTCCATGGAATGAAGTAATGCAATCCATTAACAAGACTTATTTCTGTTCCAATTCTCTTCATAAAGCATAATGCTGAGACATGTATTTGTGTGGATGTTGGCAAAGTGTTACTGTATGAGTGATTATACTTTGATGTGTTGAACTCAGTCTGTGAAATAACAGTGTTTAGTGGTGATCACTGATGCTTCCTGCCAAACTTTGCACAAATAATAATCATGGAAGAAATATTGTCATTACTATTATATGCACAGCAGATCTGTTTTATCTTAACATATTGCATACATATGTTCCGCATGTTGCATTATACTTTTCCATGTTCAAAAACTCAATTCAAAAATGAAGTGTCATGAGAAACTTAAATTTGGTTTGCCTTCTAGAGCACAAACAGACTTAGTGGTGATGTGAGGTCATCAGTACTCTGGAGAGTGCTTAGTTAAGAAAATCCACCTGTCAATATAACTTTCTCTGTAGCACAAACTGTAAACTCTCAGAGCTAAATGAAAACGCAGGGTTCGACTCTAGTATGCAGATCATTTTACACAGAGTGTCAGAATGTGATTGTTATAGAAATGGCTATTATAAATATGTTTCTTGTTTAAATTGTGTGTGCAGTAGCTATTGAAATAATGTTTTATAGCTACTACATACGAGACATGCTTTAAGAGAAATCACAAGTTAACTGGATGTATAATGCAGTGTAAGGCAAACACTCACCACATTTTGCAGTACCACCTGAAATACAATTTAGCACCAAAAACTGCAGTTGCCCATTGCCAGACCTCTTGGAAATGCTGAGGACTACAACTGATGAAACAGAAGGGGGTTAGACAGATACACAGGCAACACATTCACAGGAAAGACTCTTAAAAAAACAGGCAATAAGAGTTTCACCTAATGCTGGATTTGAACTGTTGTCAAGATGAAAAGTTAAGTTTACAACCTTACACCCCATCAAAGAAATCCTACTTCACATGTGTCAAAATAATACCTTTGAAGAGACAGGGATAACCTGTTCAACCAATGGAAGATGTAGGGTTCATTCTTCAGGAAAGTAATGGCAGACTGAAAATGCCAAAACATAGCATTTGTATACAGCAGCCTAATGAATAGTCAGCAGTACAAAGAGGTGAGACAGAAGGGGTGAAGAAGAGACAGATATACAGACACATACAAAAGGGTGGTATTATGGGTCATTAATGCACATCCTTATGGTGCGACCTCAGTATTCACCAGTCATATTCTGTATTAGTAAGTGATGCTCTGGGGATCAAGAAGCTGTTGGAGAGGCAAAGCCTGATGAAGCCATGAATAGAATAAGGGTGGTTTACCAGATCTTCCTTATGGTCATGGATGTGTTGGCAGATGCTTAACTGGATAAAAAGTAAGATATATGTTGTGAAACATATCATAGAAGTATAGCATCACAGTAAGAAATACCATGATATACATCTGGAATTGAACCCTTGATGCTGTGGTTAAAAATTAATCTTCAGACAATTGATTTATATCAGCACTCCACAGAGGATGTTGCACTTAGCTAAACCCAATAGTTAAACTGTTAGAATAACTGTTGCCAATGATTTCCTTTACTCTGTACTCCAACTGAGCATAGTGTTTAAGCATCTTTGTGCAAGGATAACCAGACTACTGCAGGTGAAGGCAACAACTGACCAAGTTTTGTCACAGGACATGAGCAGCCATTCACAGTCACTTGGCATTGCTGCCTGATGCCAAACTCTGCTCAAAGAATGAGGACAGAAACTGAAGGCTTTCTAATGGGCCATTTCTGGTTATGTGTGTTGTGTGTGATTTTTATTTTTTAACCAGATTAAATGTGTAAAAATGGGATTGACAGAAAAGTGATGAAATGGGGGGAGGGCAAGCAGAGTGGTGGACACAGGAGAAAGAATAGAGGAATTTGCAGGAAGGTACAGGGAGAGAACTGTAGCTATCCACTTCTTTGCAGCATAAATGTAGAAGTATAGCCAGAATTTGCTAAATTTGAATGTCACCACACCAAAGGTAGATGACAACAACAGAATGATGCTGCAAAGCCAATTGTATTAAGTCAAGTGTATCAGCAAGACACATAGGTGATGTGGAGAGCTATGTGGGGGGGGTGGCATTATTTTTTTGTGGGGCAGGTGCCCATTTTTTACCTTTTTATTTTTAAATAGAGAAGAATGTTAAGGAAGGTGTTTAGGAATGTGAGAGGCAGGTAGAAAAGTAAGGTGAGGAAGCAGGCACAGACATACAGGAAAAACAAGAGAGACAAGGATGGTGATAGACACAGAAGGTTGAGGAACAC
This sequence comes from Protopterus annectens, assembly GCF_019279795.1. Classification (NCBI taxonomy): domain Eukaryota; kingdom Metazoa; phylum Chordata; order Ceratodontiformes; family Protopteridae; genus Protopterus; species Protopterus annectens. Next base: position 164,982,219 of record NC_056750.1, on the reverse strand, counting down.
CATGATTGTGGATACGTAGGTGATATTTGAGGTGGACTCACGTCAAGCCTGAGAACTGTGAGAATCTAGTCCTTACCCTCAGAACTGTCATCACTGTCTCTTGTCTCAGTTTCCTGTGACACTGATTGATGTGGCGTCATCTTGGCAATGTGAAAAAGCACTTTTTTGACATGGACGATTCGGACATTGAGGTCCCTTTCCATTATACCCTCCAACAGCCCAGTTATGTCTTTGCTGGTAACAAAATCAACACCTCTACTAATACTACTCTTGGTGAGTACCAATGCATCAGCTGCCAGGGTAGAGCTACCTGATGGAGGCAGCACTGACAGCTTGGGACCATGAAGTGCAAGGTGTCTGTGCTACAACCTGTGGAGGGATGGTGGACTGATCCGCAGTGGTCAGTCTACCTCTCTGTGCTGCATGTCAGATTTTGTAAGCAGAAATGTATGAAAACAGAGCATTTTTAAGCCATATAAAATATCACCCCTCCCCCAAAAAATTACAGAGAAAGGGGTGTGGTGAGAGAATTAGATCCATGACCTATCACATGACTATATAATTTCAGAAAAGAAACATTTCTGATTATCCACGCTGTACATCTTTGCCGCATCCAGGTACGATAGGAAAGTCTTACTCTGTTGTACCATTAATCAGTTGCATGGATATGATATCATAAACACAACTATTTTTTACAGTATTACCATACTGCATACAATTACAGTAGTTATTATGGTTACAGTAAGACCTGATGCAATACGTACCACCTTCCTGTCTCAGGAGAGTTAACCTCTCTTGGTGCACCTCACAGTTCACTGCAATGTCTTCAACAGCTGTAAAACAGAGAAGAAGAGACATGAAAGCATATCAAATAACAGTCTTTGCTGGGTACTGTATTTTATATCATTTAATACAGATGGATCAGTATTCTTACACAACTGAGGGATGTCTGCAGTTCTAAACTCTTCCTCCCATCTGCTAAGGACTTTCTTCTTGCACCGTTTCAGGTTACTGTAGTGGTGATAACAATTCTGTCCAGTGTGTGGGTTGCCAGTTACACTGGAGACAGACTTGGCCAACCTGTTCCAAGCCTCAGTCTTATACTGAGATCAGTATAGCCCCCCCCCTGCAGTAGCCTATGGCTGTAGTGCTTCATGAAGAGTGCCACAACAATTCTGGACTCCTCAACATCCCACCTCTCTGCTTAATTTAGCATCATCATCTCCCTTACCAGCCATGCCTGCAGAGCTCAAGCAGCAGCTCTATGTATAAACCGGTGCCAAATTACAGTCTTGCATTTAACAACTACTGCACAAATACGCACAACTATACAATTGTATTTGCACAATGGAAAGCATATCATGCAAACAATCAGGAAGTCATTTTATCAAACAGCAATGAAAGTGTCAAACATGGTAGTGAGATTTGACATGTGTGATCCTCAACCTATTTACTCTTTTCCAGATGCTCAACACTGGCAGGCTCGATGGCTTTGATTGCTATCATTGGTGTTTTGGAGGTTAAATAGGATAACCTGGCACTTAACTTCCTGGAATCATACACTGTGAAAAGTTAGTTGACTTACTTGGAAAACCAAAACTCAGGAAGAAATAATTCATAAATTTCACTCAAGGTGATTATTTCTCAGTGCTACAGGAGAACTCCATTTTAAATATGTTCATTACAGATAAACTGCATGCAATATGAATGGAGATATACATCAGATAGGCATGTACATGTGTGACTTTAGGAGGTTTTGTGAAATGCATTCCCGCTGAAAAAGTCATTAAATGTATGTCAGATGGACTTTCATGAGTTGTTTAATACAGGTTGGGCTATGATATATACATACTTTACTACACATATTATCCTAAACACACAGTTGGGCTATGTGAGGACAGAAGATGATTTTCACTAAAGTATTCTGCCCATCAGAGATGCAAGTGCATTTTTAAACCATTATCATAATTATCCTGCTTAAACAATTACACACACAATCAAATGTGTTCTATAACTAGATCATTAATGAGATATGCTGCTTACAAAATTTTTTTTTCAAAGTATTAATGAGACATTTCTTGAAATAAGCATAATTATTTTAGCCGTTTGTATGTAGTGTTATTTTCCTAATCAAAGTATTGTTAGAAAATTGCATTCTGACACCCTTTGCAAAATAAGCATTATCTAGATTTGAACCCTGGATCACTTGTATTCTACCTCTAAAGTCAGTGCACTTATACCTTATGCCAGAAAGATAACTGAGTAGCAGATGGATGTTCTCCACTCAGTGCTGTCTAGAGTGCTGACATCTGTGCATTGCAGCTAAGTGTATTTGCGCTACAGAAGGTTGCCAAAATAAAATGCTTTTTTCCTTAAGCAGGTAAGCTTGATTTAATGCCGCTCAGCAGTTAGAAAGTGCACAAGGCAAGAAATAGGGAAAAAAAGTATATTATGTTCTGATTAAAGCAAATCATACATCTGGTGTAATACTTTCGACATTCCATTCACACTGTCTGGATTTGAACCCCAGAGAAACTCTGTTTAAGAGGCCAAAAGCACTGCATTTACAGCTTCTGCCTTAGAAACAGGTATACACAATGTGCACATGACTCACTCTTTAGAAATTCCATGCATTGGTGCAAAAACTATTTGTGTTGATGGAGATAACAGAAATAAAATTGTTCACTCTTTCCTTCACTTGTGACCCCTATTTGCACTCCGATAAGCAGTGCTGAAATTTCACTGGCAAAACAACATATATAACAGTTTAAATTCTGTACACCTTGGGCAGTGGACTCTTGTTCAGTGCTTTGGAATGCTGCCAGTCAATAGTGAGCTGTACCAAAACATGCCTAAATAAGAATGAAAAACAGACAATTGTCAGTAGTAACAAATACAGGGGGATTAGTAATGAAAAGACAGGATTGTGACGTTCCCCATATATATATATATATATATATATATATATGTGTGTGTGTGTGTGTGTGTGTGTGTGTGTGTGGTACAACCTGATCATATGACATCACAGGACTAGAAAATCTTACTTTCTCCTTTGCTTTTACATGTCTAAATCAGTGTGACATTGACAGATACTTTATGCTAATAAAAGCCCACATCATATTAATGCTAAGCTGATAACACAACCACCTTTTTCTTCTTTTTCTTTTCTGAGCATCTTCCTCTCCTCTCAGTTAAACTACACAAATGCAATGTCATGAGCATTAATTTGCATCTTTGTTTCAATGTGTAATATAATTGATCAGCATTACAGACACATTTTAAGCAGAGGATGGACAGTGTGCTCTTACTATAAGGATATCATTTTTTTGAGGTTGTTCTCATATCTCTCAAGGTGCTTACACTTTTTATTTTAGGTGTACTCTGCATGACACAAACACTTCAGAGACAAGAGTCACTTTGGTATTGCTTGTTGTAGTCAGAACGGTCAGTAACACTTGCAAGTCATTAACAGCTACCAATTGTCATTGCTCCTCCCTGCAGTCCTAAGGCATGTGTGTATGCAGTTTTGTAGCTACATACATCATGTTTACATCCCCTACACCAAGTGATTTTTTTTTGGTGTTCAGGAATGCTAATGATTTCACACCTCATTTGCATCTTTGCAGTGCTCAGAGGGATGAAGCTACACTATATAAAGGTAATGGTGTAGCTTTGGAAGTGGAAGGAGTGGAGACTGATTGGGCAGAGACAGCCAATTAATGTTAGTTACTTTGAGGAGATTGTTCTACAAATTACCACACTATTTCATAAGGTATATTTGTCCTCTTCATAAATTGCTTTGATTTTCATATGTTGAATGTATTTTAATATGCAATAGAAAAAATAAATTTGATGTGTATGCAATTTTAAAACTTCACTGCTGGTATACTGCACATTTGCCAGTTCTTGCCATCCTTTCCAGGTTAGTATGGGTAAATCACAGCATTGTTATCACTTGCTATTGAAATTTCAACAGGTACAACACACACATGTATTGTGTTTATGATTCATTTCAAGGGGATATGCATGTGTAGATAATGAAGGTGTTCGACTTCTCAGATGGCCCCTGGCAACCTCCACAGCAGTGGAGATACCAATGGAAATTGTATGGGCAGTTGGACTTTGAATTTATGCCTAGTTATTGATAATACTACCATCAAGCAGACATTTACACAACTGCTGCCATCATTACAGACATGTTAATGAATGGATGTAATGCTAATGCATTAATGTTTCTTCTTTTATTGGGGAGCTCCCTTAGCTTGTATATAGTCTGAAATGGGCATTATGTGTTCATTTTTTGTGTTGAGGATGGGTTCACTGATTTCATTTTTAAGAGTCATATATTCATAGATTGTTACTAGGCTTACAGCCCAGGGGGAGCTTTCTTAGCCTAACTAGGTTTTCCAGAAAGTATAATTATGTCCTGCATCCAAACAGGACAATGAGGGTCAGGCATTTATAAGCTACCTATGTCCATAAGGGACATTGTTGCCAGGCTTGGTGTAAATTTCCTATATCCCATCCACTGGTCTAGGTTGTATTTAAAATGGATAACAGACAAACTCAGCTTCACATGGATGGGATGCCTGTTCCATAGGAGGAGCACTCTCTGGAACACAAATCTGTTTAAGTCACAGATGATATTCAAGTTCCCAGACCTTGTATTTCTGGTACTGTTTGACTTACAAATATGCAGGAGAGTCATAAGTGTAAGGTTTGTAGATGCCTTGTAAGCCAGGCATAGATCACCCCGCAACAATCTGTAGGAGACTGAGTAGAGGGAAATGGCTTTAAAGGTGCTCTGCATAAGGCAGGTTTGTTATGCCTTGCATTCCTTTTGTAAGGAAGCTCTGAGGTTGTTCTAGTTGTTGCATATGCCTGGTCAGGTACATACCAAAATAAGCATTGTACTCTATCATAAGGGTGGAGTACAGTGGGATAATGACCTCCTTGTACCTAGATGCCATACCCTTACTTATAAGTTGTGTAACATAAAAGGATTCGCTCATCACTATGGCCATGTGGTGGTCGAAGGTAAGGTTACTGTCTATGTGTTTACCCAAATCCCTGACCACTGGGTTGACTCTTAGGGGTGTATTATCAACATGGTAATTAGCTGGGATGGTTGACTTAGCAAAGGGTACATGTATGCATTTTGTAGCACTGAGTTTAAGACCATGGCTTTGGCACAATTTGTGAGTCAGATATAGACCTTCTTGGAGAATGCTAATGTCTGCAGGGGAATCGATGATAATCCCCAGCTTGCAATCATTTGCAAACTTAGTCAGCCATATACCTTCAGCATTTGTTTCCATTTCAGGGAAATATATGCCAAAAAGGAGTGGGCCCAGTACCAAGCCCTGGGGTATTTCACTAGAGACTGGCCTCTTGGTGGAGGTGGCCTCACCTATTTTGACCTCCTGGGTCCTATCAGTGATCCAGTTGGATATCAAGCAGATGATAATAGAGTTTATACCTAAATTAGTGAGCTTGTCTATAATGCCTGAGTGAGATATTGTTTCAAAAGCCTTGGCCAGGTCAAAGTAAGCTCTGTGCACAGTCTTACCTTCATCCAGTGCTTTGGTGACTCTCTCAAAAAAGTCCACCAGATTTAATAGCCATGACCATCCTTTAACAAAGCTGAACTGTGATGGGTCCAGCATTTGCAGATTGCTTATGTCCTCAGTTATCATGTCCATGATGATTCTTTCCATGGCCTTACATATAAAGCTGGTAAGACTTATGGGCCTGTAGTTACCTGGATCAGTGGTTGGATCTCCTTTATGCAGGGGAATGACTGTAGCCATCTTCCATTCCTTTGGCACAAAACCTGACTGTAGGCTCCAGTTGAAAGTGATTCAAGTGGCTCAGAGAGATTGGGTTTCATGCTATTTATTAAACATCCTGTGTTGTTATTGGGGCTGACGATGTAGTGTTTTTGGCCTTGGAAAGTGCATTGATGACCTGTTCCCTAGCAATGATTGTGGGGATTATGATATGCAGTATTTTCTTTGGACTATTGGGGAGTGGAGTGGGTGGAGAAATTTGAGCTGAACTTGTCAGCCAAAAGGTTGGCAATGGTCTTTGGTTCACTATGGGCGATGCCATTTACAATACATTTTCTGCATTGTTGTGTATTTCTTCTGAGGTTACAGACATAGCTGTAGAAAGCTTTGTAGTTGTCCTTTGCCTGAGAAGCTATTTTTTCTTCAAGTTTAGCCTCTGAATTATTAATTAACCCTCTTAGCTGCCTGTTTAGATTGGTCAGGGGGCTTTTAGTATATATATGGCTTTGTTCCTCCTATGCTTGGCCAAGATGTTTGGAGGGTGGCCTAATGGTTAAAGTGTTTGCCTTACAAACACAAGGTACAGGGTTTGAGTATCACAAGGGATAATTGGCTAGGCTTGAAATCGCTCGCAAGGGCAGTTAGCTTAGTATTAACCTATAACCAATTGATATTGTGATCCTACCAGGGTGGCTTGTCTTTTGAGCTTGACTTATTCTTAATACAAGTGGGTAGAGCTCACTCTATACAGATATCGATATGGCTGTACAGAGATTTTGTAAATAGCTCTGCTTATGCTATGGTGTATACTGGGTTTCAGGGTGCTTGAAATTTAACCAAGGTGTCGCTTAGTAGAGAGAGGTTAGCCTTGGAATAGTTCCTAAAGGTTTTTGATTTTGCTGGTTCCACAGATTTAAATTTTATTTCAAGCAATATGGCCTTAATGTCAGATCTGATGAGTGAAGATATTACATTGGGTAAGGAATATCAGCCACCCTCATGTTCATGAGTACAAGGTCTAGCATGTTGTATCCCCGGTATGAGGATGGACCAACTCTTCCAAGATGTTGGTATTAACAAAGTTTAGGAATCACTGGGTTTCTGCATTAGAAGTGGTGTAGGATTCCCAATCTATAGAGGATTAGTTGAAATCCCCCATGAATATCATATTGGGATGAAAGGTGAGGGACTGTAGTACATTGAGATAGGTAGTATGGGTTTCCTTGGACATGGAAGGAGACCTATAGATTGCAAGGATATGGTATGAGTTCCAGTGGGTCCTACACTTTAACCAATCTGGATGTGAGATTGGTTTTACTATAGACTGAGACTCCTCCATCATTAGTTCTCTCCTGTGCAGTAGCTGGTCTAAAGGTGTGAAAGGCATTATAACCTTGCATTGCTGGGTTACTCTCCATGACTTTAAACCATGTCTCCATTATTACACAGATGTCGACACTCTCTAGGGAGAGGAAGGCTTGTAGGGAGTGGAGTTTCTTGTTAGGACTTCTAGCATTGACCAGTGCCACTGTCAGATATTCCTTCACAGGTTCAGTTAAGATGGGAGGTTTATCTGTTTGGTATTGCCTAAAAAAGGCATTATGAGGTTAGAAAAGGTATTTTTCAATAAATGAAATCCAGAGTGGATAAGTACAAACCATCCCTGGCAAAGCAGTGTGGTCTGTCAACTATGTCCTCCCAGACTGTCAAATATTGTACCCCCTTGGACTTGACACCAGAAGCTAATCCAATGGTTAAAATCAATAATTTTCTGTTGGTAATGTAGCATCATCCTTGGAGAAGTGCTAGGCTCATACCTGCCTGAGACATGTAATCAGGGAGGTTGATCATATCTCACTTCATATAGTCTAGGGAGGTACATCTCAGGTGGGAGGTACCTCTCAGGTCTTTAACACCCACATGGAATATGACAGAGTCATACTGGTACCTGTAGTTCAATGACCAGAGTGCCTGTAAGACTTGACAGATCCTGCCCTGGAAAGGCAGCTAACTATGACTCTCTCCTTGCTCAGTCTGGTGAGGGGGTACATTGGAATACTTCACTATAGAATTACCAATGACCAGGAAATGTGGCTGTGTGCTGGTTTGCCTTACGGGCTTAGCTTGGATATGGTGTTACTATGTGTAGCTATGGGTGGTGTTTTAATAGTTTACATGATGGCTGAGGACCATTTCTTTGATTGTACTATGCAGGAGGTCTTAGTGTTTTAGGAAAATTACCTGTAAGTGCCTCAGCATAAGTAGTTTTATGTGTAGGGTGTTTATCCAGTGCAGTAGGCATGGTGCAAGTGTCACTGACAACCTCTATAGGATTAGTTTTGGTTGTATGACAGAGTTTTGCATCTATCATTAAAATGAGACAATTGCTGCAATACCTCAAAATACCCATCTCTACTAGACTGGCCACAGAGAGAGTGGGGAAGTGCAGATCCATGGCTACTGATCTACTAGGAGTGAGGGAATTTTAAATATTGAATAGGTCAATAACACAAGGAACTTGATGAGCAAAGCTCAGTTATATGCAAATTAGATGCTCTAGTAGTTAAACAATCTGTCTAAACAGTAATGCCACAAGACTATAGACCTCAGACCTTCCTAATGAAAAATAACTGGTTTGGAGCCCAAGTGCTTAAACCAGAACAAAGGCACTTAGAATAATAGGTACAACAAGCCTTCACCTGCAATTCTCAGCTCAAAAGAGTGGAGGCCAACCTATCCTCCCACAAGAGTGTAGACCACAAACCTTCTCAAAGTAAAATAACAGGTTTGGAGCTCAAGTGTTTAAACCAGAACTAAGACACTTTTAGAATAACAGACACAATAAGCCTCCAACTAGCAATTCCCAACTCAGAAGGGTTTGAAGAGAATGCTTTCTGTATGTAGTACAAATATGTTTTTTCTGTTTCATGTCATACAGGATTATGACACCAAGACCATATGTTCTACGAAAGCCACCATGCAGTGATGCACAGAACGAAGTCATCACTGAAGCCTTACAACACCATGGATCCTTCTTGCTTGACAGAGGCAGAGGTGATATGTTGTCTAGAAAAAGCATATGGCAGCAGGTGGTCGCTGACATAAATGTAGTGAGTGGACAGCCAGAAATTATAATCAAGTGCGGCACCATGCCACTGATATGATTACAGCCACATGTAGGAGGGCAGCTTGGATAGCACAAGAACAAATGGCTACCACTGAGGGTCCTACTACAGAACCACCACTCACTGAAAATGAGCATTTCCTGTTCACTGTCAGAGATCCAGATAGCTCAGCAGAGAATTCACACAGACTCCTTGATGTTCATGATGATGTGGACAGACACACACACACACACACACACACACACATTATATATATATATATATATATATATATATATATATATATATATATATATATATTGATTCTGAGATATTTCTTAAGGGGAAGACAGGCAGAACATTATTCTCTTGTCCTTGTGTCGTTTCCACTGTGATGCTTATTAGCCTCCTTTCCACTGTTTTTACTTTTTCCAGGAACATCAGAATTAGCATATGACAGACCACCTGCAGATGGTAAGCACAAACTTTGTTTCTTAAGTAGTAAGCATTAATTAGATGTAAGTGTCAGGAGAGAGTAAAAAAATATTGTATTCCATTAACATCTGAAATTGTTTAACATGAGTGTATAGAATCAAGTTTAGATCATTTCTTCTCTCTACTTCTCTCCTGCTTCTGTTTGCTGATTATTATCACATATGATCCTGACACTGGCAGTGCAAAACTTGTACCACCTAATTTTAGTGTATCAATAGCCTCTGATGATGGTGGTGGTGATATAGAGGCACAGTCAGAGGGTGCAGAGGTTCAGTCTGATGCTATGCATACCTATTCCACTCAAGCATCAGATATAGGGCAGGCTGAGGGTGACATGGTTGATTGGGTTAGTTTGGTTACTACAGTTGCAGAGCTGGTTGAGTCTGCCTGTAGCCATTTTGAGGGGATGGCAGCACACAGAAGGGTTGCTAGAGGTACTTGGAGGAGGCCTATTATCCACCCTTTTCCTGATGCTTTTGTGTCATTACGTGCCACAAGACGTATGCAAATTGCCGTCATGGAGGCACAAGCACGTTCCACATGGGCCTTGGAAAAGATCGTGTGAGTCCTAAAGGTGGAGCTTTCTGATAAGTGTGACTGCCTCATCCATGTGGGAGACTCATTGGATAGGATGAGAGACAAAGTGGATTATGCTGTGTCTGTGTTGGAATATCTATTGGGGGAGGGCAAGCATCCATGTTCATAGAGCTGCAATATCCTCTGGTGTTAGCTGACGTGGTTGCACAAGATCCCGCTCCCTTAGTGGTACTGCTTCCACTGCTCCATTAGTGATTGAGGTGCCCACACCTTGATTTGGTAGGACATTAAGTCGTGGTCCTGGATGTAGTCATGAAAAGAGATCATCCTGCAGACAATGCTCATGTTCAGGTAGCACCCCTACTTCAAACTGGGGATGTGGACGGGGCAGTGCAACTCCTGGCAGAGGCAGTTCACGTGGGCAGGAGCAATGAAACTGAACTGACAACTCTACCATGCATGCAGTCAGACCTGTCTGACATGTCAGGATGTAGTGCTAGCACAAAGCTTGATTGTGTTCATGCAGACATACACACATTTCACAAAAACTGCTCATACCAACCGACATGCATGCAAGCTAAGAAATCCTTAATGTTGATTGGGTCACATCTCTTGTTAGTTGGCCCTGAGATATTTCCTACTTCACTGAATGTTCTGTGTTTCTTACTCACACACACACACTCACTACTTTGGTGCCAGCCTACTCCCCCCCCCCCTCCACACACACACACACTGAAAATGATGACTGTACTATGACCTTTGTTCATTTTGGTTTGCCTTAGGTTTGCATACACATAATGCACAGACTGAATAGCTAAGAGATCCTTTCTCAGTATGTTAATTATATAAATATTTAGTGCATAACATGATTGTGGAAGTTTCTGTAAATACTCATTTCAGGAAAGCTTATTTCATTTAGTATTGTAAGTCATGCATTCAAACAGTGGTATTACATTCCTGCTTATTGCTCTTCTTGTGAAACTGTTGATATAATTGTCCTGTTGACTGTTTTGTGTACAGTGGGTAAGTGAATGGCTTGATGCCAGTTATTGTGAACAATGCATACCTGTATATTGCAGATATCATTTCTGTAAGCTAAGATTGCCATTGGTGGACACCTCACACAGGTTCTGACTGAGCACATTTTTGAGTTCATAGATGTTTACTAGGCTAATGATCACAAGGGCCTTTTTAAACCTAGCCATGTATCCCAAATCTCTGACAAGTTCTGGTACCCTTAATAAGTGCAAACAGGGTCTTGGGAGGTGAAACATTTACAAGAAGAGGCCTGGGAGATGAACCATTTACAGGCTGCCTGTGCCAATTAGAGACATAGGTACCAAACTAGGGATGAATTTTCTGTTCCCCATCCAATCCAATTGTTCAAGTTACACTTGAGTTAGGGAAAAGCCCTGCTTCACACTGCCTGTTCCAGAGAAGGACTAATTTCTGAGATACATACCTGTTTCTCCAGCAGGTCTTATTTATGTCACAGGCAAAGTTTAATTCTTTAGAATGGGTAATTCTGGTGCTGTTTGTTTTGTGGATATGCAGGAGCTCCACCAGACTGGGGTCTGACAATGCCTTGTATGCCAGGCATAGATCTCCTCTCAACAGCCTTTAAGAAACAGAATACAGGGATAGGGCCTTGAGATGGTCTGCACAGGACATGTTACTTATGCCCTGCATTCTTTTAGTGAGAACCTCTGTGGAATTCCAATTGTTGGACATACCTGGTCAGGTGCATACCAAAGGGGTCATTGTACTCAATGATAGGTGTGATGAATGCCAAATACAGTGGAACAATGACTTCTTTAGATGCCATATCTTTATATATAAGTTGCTTAACATAGAATGTTTTTCTCACTAGTATAGACATATTATGGTCAAAGGCTAGATTACTGTTTGTGTGTGTCCCCAAGTCCCTGACTACTGGGTCAACTCTAAGGGGTGTGTTGTCAATGTGATAGTTACCGGGGGGGTGGGATGGATGACTTCACGAAAGATACTATTATGCATTTCTTGGCATTTACTTTTAGTCCATGGCTCTTGAACCAGTTGTTTGTCTGTGTCAGCCCTTCCAGGAGAATATTTGTGTCGACGGGCAATTCATTGACAGCTCCTAATTTGCAATTATCTGCAAATTTAGTCAGCCAGAGGCCATTAACATTGGCCTTGACTTCAGAGAAGCAAATGCCAGGACTGATCCAACAGGGACTCCACTTGCGACTGCCCTCTTTGTAGAGGTGGTCTCCCCAGTTCTAACTTCCTAGGTCCTGTCAGTGAGCCAGCTGGCTATCCACCGGGTTACATAAGGGTTTGTACCTAACCTGTTAAGTTTGTCAAAAATACCAGAGTGGGGGATTGTGTCAAATGCTGTCTCAAGATAGACAGTGTGAACCATTTTACCCTCATCCATTGCTTTGGTGACCTTCTCGAAGTCCACCAGACTGAGTAGGCATGACTTGTCATTGATGTAACTAAATTGGGTTGAATCCAGTGTCTGGATGTTTCCTATATCATTATTGATCATTTCCATGATAATTTTTTCAATGGCTTTGCATATGAGACTAGTGAGACTTATGGATCTGTACTTTCCAGCTTTGTGCATAAAGATGACTGTTGCTGTTCTCCATTCATGAGGCATGAAGCCTGTTTGACAGTTAATATATATATATATATATATATATATATATATATATATATATATATATATATGTATACACATGCACACACACACATATTATTTATATATATATATATATATATATATATATATATATATATATATATATATGTGTGTGTGTGTGTGTGTGTGTGTGTGTGTATGTATATATATATATATATATATATATATATATATATATATATATATATATATATATGTTCATAGGTTCATAGGCTTATACTAGGCTATCTGCCCTAGGGCATTTATAAGCCTAGCCAGAGTGTGTTTGGCTTTCGCCACCCTTTTAGATTAGTTGACTGTGCCTCTGTATAGTAGGTCGCAGAAGATAGCCCTTTTAAGGTTAGTTTACTGTGCCTCTGTCTAGTAGGGACACAGATGAGATCCCCGGGTAAACGATCTCCCATCCACTCGTCAAGATTTCTCTTGAAGAGGGTCATTGAGATACTCTGCCTAACATGGATTGGGATTTTGTTCCAGAGTGAGGGGAGCCTCTGGGATATGAATCTGTCCCTCCAGCATGTCCTATTTATTTCTGTGCTGAGGTTTAAGTCCCTGGAGCATGTAGCTCTAAGGGATTTGGATTTCCTGAGGTGGAGCATGTCCATTAAATCAGATCGCCTCTGAGTAGGCGGTAAGCAACTGAGTAGAGCTGGAGTTTCTTTAGCCTAACTACGTAGGGCATCTGTTTGAGTCCCTTGATCCTCTTGGTGAGGTACTTTTGGGTCTTTCCAGTTGCTGCAGGTGTCGGGTAAGGTACATCCCAAATGGGGCATTGTATTCAATTATGGGCCTGATGAGTGATGAGTAGAGGGGCACAATGACCTCTCTTGATCTAGATGTGAACCCTTTTGTGATAAGGTGGGCTATATAGAAGGTCTTTCTAACCACTTTGGCAATGTGATTGTCAAAGGAGAGATTGCTATCTACTTAGGTCCCCAAATCCCTAATTACTTCTTCTGTACTTAATGGATTACCACCTATGTGGTAATTTGTGGGCAATTTGTTTTTCTTAAAGGGGATGACTATGCACTTTTTGGCATTTAGCTTTAGGCCATGGCTCTGGCACCAGTTATCCGTCTCTGTGAGACCCTTTTGGAGGATGCTTGTGTCAGTTGGTGAGTTGATTATGGCACCCAGTTTGCAGTCATCTGCGAACTTGGTCAGCCATAGTCCTCCCATGTTAGCCTGTACCTCAGAGAAGTATATACCGAAAAAGAGAGGTCCCAGGACTGAGCCTTGTGCGATGCCACTTGTAATAGGTTTAGAGTCTGACATGGCACCTGCAATTCTGACCATGTGGGTTCTACCCTGAGCCAGTTTGCAACCCATCTTGTGACATAGGGGTTGATATTTAAGCTGGTGAGCTTATTTATGATGCCCAAGTGGGGTATTGCGGTGAAGGCTTTTGCGAGGTCCAGGTAGGCTGTGTGGACTACCTTCCCTTCATCTATGGCCTTGCTGACTGTTTCAAAGAAGTTGACCCGGTTCAAGAGGCAAGATCTGCCCTTAACAAAGCCCAATTTGGTAGAATCAAGTGTTTGTAGGTTCCCAATGTCTTTGTTTATGAGTTCCATGATGATACACTCCATAGCTTTGCAGACCAGGCTAGTCAGGCTTATAGGGCGATAGTTTCCGGGGTCCGTTGTGGCACCACCTTTGTGGAGTGGGACCACTGTTGCTGTACACCATTCCTTGGGTACATATCCTGTAGTAAGGCTGAGATTGAACAGTGACTTTATGTGAGGGTTCAGTACTTCTTGGAGCTTGTGTAAGACGCAGCCCAGGACACCGTCCGGTCCCATTGATGCTGTGTTTTTTGCTTTGGAGAGAGCAGCTCTCACCTGTACATCTGTGATGTCAGGGAGGCTACACTCTGTTGGGATAGATATTTGCTCTTTTGGGGGGAGAAGTTTGCACTGAACCTGTCTGCCAGGATGTTGGCAATGTCTGTGGGTTCAGTATATTTTTTGTCATTTTGCACTAACTCAGAGCATATCTGGGAGTTGCCACCCAGGTTCCTGACATAACAAAAGAAGGCCTTGTGATTATCTTTAGTGTCTTGTGCAATTTTTCTTTCAAAGCTGGCGTTAGATGATTTTATGAGGGATCTTAGTTTCTTGCTAGCACTGATCAGAGATGCCTTCCCTTTTTGGGATTTTGCTCTATCATGTAGTAGATTCCTCCTTCTGTTGTATAGCCTATTTATGGCTGGGGTCTACCAGACAGGTCTCCTGCCTTTGGAGGAGTGAGTCTTGGTTTTATTTGGGATAGCACAATCCATGCATTCCTGTAGGTGTCCATAGAATGTGTTTGTAAAGGATTCTGCGGTTTGGGCCGTATTTCCCACTGGCCCGAGGGCTTTGAAGGATTCCACCTCGGTTTTTAGAAGTGTGAAGTTTGCTCTGTGTGTGTGTGTGTGTGTGTGTGTGTGTGTGTGTGTGTGTGTGTGTGTGTGTGTGTGTGTATGTATATATATATATATATATAGATATATATATATATATATATATATATATATATATATATATATATATATATATATATATAGATATATATATGTAGATACATGTATAAAACATATATACAAGTTACCCAAATTTCAGTAAAAATGCAAGATATCAAACAGTAAAAATGGTGGTACAGCTGATCAAAAATCAGCTTATCAAACATATTGTCTTTTTTCTGTTTGAGATTGCAGTATAGTGGAGATTGGGGAAGTTGCTCCTTTCATACCATGGTATGATCTCAGAGTTGGTATGTATTATTAACAGGGGTGTGTGGGTACAAGGTGGCTTGCCCCCCTGCAAAAATGATGTTTTTCTTTTTTCATTTTCGAGAAGTGGTTCTTTAATCACTGTTGTTTGATGTTTGCATTTTCAATGTATAGATATATATCTATATCATTATATCTTTCTCTCTCTGTGTCTATCTATATCTATCTATATATCTATCTATATATATATATATATATATATATATATATATATATATATATATATATATATATATATATATATATATATACACACACACATATAAATGTAGATATTCATCTATGTATCTGTATCTTATCAATATCTATATATCGATATCTATCTCTATATCTATATCACTCTATTTTATATATATATATATATATATATATATATATATATATATATATATATATATATATGGGTCCCCTACAGATGATCGAAATCTTAAAACTTTGACTTTCATATGGCCGAGACCATATGATCGAAGTTTTAAAACTTTGAACGTTCTGAACGGAGATCTCCGTACAGCGTGGAAGGGGACTATTTCCCTTTTCCTCGCTGTAGTGCAATCTCAGAGTTGGTATAGTTAAATAGCAAGGGATGTGTCCAGGAATTTGTTTTTTGTTTTATTTTATGTTTTTTTTCAGGTGTTCAAACTTCTGAAATATTTTTTAGTGACGGTCAACAAGGTGTTCACACTTTACATTACTTTTAAGTTGAGCTAATATTACCTTTCTGAAATGTGTAGGGATGTCTTGTTCATATTCATTTCATGACTGATTGCTTATAACAATAGGGACGGGGTAGAGGCTACAGTAACAATGGTGGCTACATTAGAGCTACAGTTTTACTTATGATTTTTCATGCAGTAGTGTAGCTTGAGCAGGTTTTTTTACAAGCACTGTTAATATGGTCTCTGTCTATTTCATTTGGCTAATACTCCATCACACACCTTCTGGCAACTTTGGTGATAACAACTGTATTACAGGAACCCGCAACACATTTCACTGTTACTATGGAATATTAGCTTCCTGTGCAGAACTGTTTATTAAATGACATGGGTTGTTAACCAAATTGTTTTTTAGCATATATCTAAAACTTTGGTGGTATTGTATCACTACAGATAAATTGCACTGCTGCAACTAATGAGTTCATTACCAGTGAAAGTGAAATATACCGTGTTACTTTCTGCCACCATCACAATAACTTCTTTTACAGTTTACTGCCCTAAATGGCATGCCATAGGATTGTGTACTAGGCATGGAAGCAGCCTGACAAAAACAGCTGGGGAATCTTGATAGCCTGTTCCATGAAGAAGATTCAGCACTGTCAGCAGACATTTTTTCCTCATTTTCTGTGGGTTTCCGTAATGCACAAGATGTCTTTAACACACTGACACTAATTAGTTGCTGAGGGTGAAACTTGGAAAGACTGTATGCAAAGTTAAATTCTGTAGTCAATTTTTTTAAACTCAGGTTGTGACGCAGGTTCCATAACATTACATATACCTTGTGAAGAGTATTTACAACTGTAAAGAGTAAACATTACAAGTGGTGCTTATGCAAATGTTTTGATTACAGTGGGATGACTCAATGCATTCTCACTATCAGAGCTGTAGTTAGGTCTGTCAGTACCCTGTGAGGTTCCCCGATCTGCTACTCTGTCAGTTCTAAGGTAAAAATAAAGGGTTCTCTCCCTTTGTGATGAGGTCATACTGAGTCCCTGAGTTAGGGTGAAAAAATGAAGATAAAAGTGACGACCAGAAAAAGGTTCTTCTTTAAATTTTAATAAATGGCTTGCTGCAAGTATAACAAGTAGCTTAGCTACAGCTAAATACCACACAAAGTGCTAAGTGCTTCAGGCCTGACTGCAAATACAGTATCAACATTCAGCAAACTGAAGGCCAGTCTGTGCCTCCTGACACCTTGCATGAAAATCTGTTGCCCACTATGTCCCTCCCTAGCTATGCCACTGCTCACTGTTTATATCTGTACTGGTATAATGAAATGACCAATTTTATTTTTTGTATTTGTTTTCTAAGGTAGACCACTGATCTCTAGGGACCTTTTTCAGGTCTGGTTAAGTGATATACTCAAAGTCACACAGTTAGGTAATGGAGTCTAAGAGAATAAAACCTTGCACTACTATACCATAGGAAACAGCTTGTTAACAGTTCCGCTATCCTCTAAGGCAACAGCCAGTCATTTTGTTCTAAAAATTTTTAACAATTTTTTTTTACATGTCGAAAACACTAACAGACATAAGCAATTAGTGGGTCTACTTCACTTTGTCGAAAACACAAATTGTTAAATACCTTTTTGTTGACCCCTATTCATCAAAGCCTCAGTCCATTGAACGTGCATTTAAACAAAATTTTTCCCAGTGGAAAAAATGCTTATCCAACCAAGTGAGCGTTACAAAAATAAAATTTAAAACCTGCAGCCCCCCTCGACCAAATATATGAACTGCTAGGTTGCACTACAGTTGGGAAAAGGGCAAATCCCGATCCTTATCTCATTTCTTCCCAACCATCCCTGCCTCCACTTAACTCTTTCACATCCCCAACCCACTTAACTCCCACTAGTCTCAATCTAACCCCTCATGAAGATGTCTCGGGACAACTTGGTTTGTTGCCAAACTTCATTTATGCACAATCACATTTGATCCTTCAAATATAAAGAGGCAGTCAGAATAAGCTCCACATAGCCATTCGTCTGTTGGTACTGAACTCAATATTATTACTCTCTTTGATGTCATTGCCAGATTTGTACATGAAATTGGGAGTTGACCCCAGGGTCTGAAGGTGTGGATTGTTGTTAATCACCACATCCCAGTTTCTCACCATAATATCCTGCAAACCTCTTGAATCTGTAGAATGTTGCAGAATTTCAGCTCTAGAAAAGTTGCCAGTCTTGTTCTGAATTTTGCCCTCCAATGGTTTATTCAGAATTGATGCATTTTCGACACCCCTACCAGATTTAACCAAGGCCAACATTTCATTAAGCAATTTGGGGGGGTACTTTCTTTTGACAGATATTGTTCTCAGTGGTCACACTGTGCGCAAAAGTTTTCCTGTTTGAGATCAACCTAAAGATATATGTATATATATATATATATATATATATATATATATATATATATATATATATATATATATATGTATATATATTTACTGTCCTTTTACAATACTTTCTTTTCTAAGCAAATGTGTGTGCATTGTCAAAATGCAAGTAACTATTTGAGGAAGTACTTTTATATGCAGGTCAAATTCATAACACCCCTTGTCCACATTTTTGTTAAACCAGAATCATGACATTGTTGGACTAAATGCCGGAGACTGCTGCAGACCTTTTAACCATTGCATTGGAGTTTTTCAACTTATTACCTATGTTAGCACCAAAATACACACACACACCATGCACACACGAATAAATAAGTAAATAAATAAACCAAAAATGTACATATTAGAAGATTAACAATATGAGTATGATTGCAAAGTTTACATGTCCTGACTGCAGAACCGAACAAAGTGCTATAAACTCATAATGTACAAACATAGATTCCATTTTATTTGGATGATGCTGTGAAACCTCAAAACTGTTCTGAGTAATTACCAAAGTATTAGAAAAGCTGTCTTATACCCAATGAATACTAATTATTAAAAGTACAATATTTCTAAATAGTATGACATTACAACAGAGCTGGGTTTTATACTGTAAAAATATGTTTCATTGCATTCATTGTTATGTTTACATGCATTTTCTTCATGTTTAAGAACTTTGCACAACACAGAAAATATTTTAGCCATGGTTATGGCCACAAATGAAGGAGTTCTGTAGCCATTTATAAAATTTGTATTGAGTGTGTTTCCTAGCAACCTCTGCACCATTAATTGAATTGATTTTAAAATGTTAAAACTAGTGCTCATGCTTTCTGAAATGGCACATGTGCCACAGTTTAGTTACTAAACGCCTGCATTAGGCGAATGCTTATTTGTTTTCATGCTGATGAATTCATCATGCTGTAAGAATTGTATATGACAGAATGCTCTTGGAACCAGTAATGATCTTCCCCACCAAGGCTTACTGCTTGATGACTAAAGCCAGACAGCATCTTCTGTTGAGGGGTGCTTCATTCAATGGTGGATTTAGGCTTTGGCACGATGCAGAGGTACACACCTCCCCTTTTTGCTACCTCGATGCCACAAAAAAACAAAACAAACAAAAACAAACAAACAAAAAATCAGCAACCCTTGAATATTGGACAATGATTGGCAGCACGTTTCAGACTTTGCAACTTCTGTTGAGAGAGAAAGACATAGAGAGAGAGAGATAGAGAAAAGCTGAGAGGAGTATATCAAAAGATGAAAAAAGACTGAGAAAGAGAGAGAGAGAGAACAGCCAGCCCAGCCTCTTCCTGGAAGTCCTGCTGACTCACCAAGTGAGCAGATTCTACTAGGTAGAATGATTTCCCAGATCCACCAAAACATCTACGAGGAGTGTGTGGCAGGAGGAAATAAACTTGTTAGTCTGGAGCTACAGGCTTTCTGTGGTCCTTGGTGACTACTCACCATTGAATTATAGGAGTTTAATAATTTGGATTTTATGAGTTTACCAAAGCCACTGGTTAATGACAAGAACGGAACCAAATATGAAGGGATAAAATCATCCATTTTCTTACACAATGTCAGC
Organism: Protopterus annectens; assembly: GCF_019279795.1. NCBI lineage: Eukaryota > Metazoa > Chordata > Ceratodontiformes > Protopteridae > Protopterus > Protopterus annectens. The sequence continues at coordinate 164,962,158 of NC_056750.1, read as the reverse complement.
AATCTTCAACAAGGGAAGCCAAAACATAAGGAAATTGATGTTACTAAATGCCTATTGCTTTCATTCAACAGTTATATCTCTTGTAGGGTAACAATTGTTGAAGATTGCTAAACAACTACCATTTTTAAGTGTAATAAAGTGGATTATTCTATCCTTTCACATCTGCATCCATCCCTATCATTTTCCAGTGGATTTAGTGTGTTTGATTATTAATTACAAGATGGATAGTGTCTTTTTGGAAATTTCAGGAGTTTAAATGTTCCGCCGCATGGGGCTGTGAAAATTGCAGACTAATCCCAAAAATTAAACTTTTTGTTGTCTGCTTTGATTTAAATACATTGTACTGTTCTTGTTTCCATATATGAATCTTTATATGTGCAGAACAGACTAATAATATTCATTATTTTTCCTATCATCATATCTTGTGTTCTTCTGTATTTATCATATTGTAAGACATGTGAATGTATGTGTCCTCATTACATAATGCAGTTATTCTCTATTTAATTATGTTATTTTCACATGAAAGTGAATGTGTTGTTTTAAAACAGGATAGTTAGTTTTAATGTATATATTTCCTGCTGCCCCTTTTTTAAGAGCATTTCAGTTTGCTTCGATGATCCACTGCAGACTAGAACTTCATATCTTTAGCAACCCCTTTCTGAGATAGAGTGGGATGAAATGTAATTTTAGGAACAGCTGTTAGTGTCTGATGAGCTTTACTGTTACCATGACTTTTGACTATAGTAATGTCACTATGTTTACCTTCTATTAATTTTCATAATGGTTATGTCTTTAAATGCTTTGTGGAATTAAACATGTTTTCCTTTTGATATGAGGTTTTGTTTTCTTACTATAGTGTTATTCCATTGTGAATTTTCAGATTTTTTTGTGAATAGCTGTTGGGGTTTTATTTTGCCAGAAGTTCAGACTTGGAGTCATTAGTTATTAATTGCAGAATAAATACTGCACATGTTTACATAACACCACTAATTTGTGGAATGGCAAATCACATACATATACTTTTAAAAATGTTTCTGACTGATCATCCAGTTTTGAATTATCTTCAATATTTCCCACTGATGTTTCCAAGCATTTGCATTACTAATCTGATGCATAGTATTTCAGGAACTTCAAAAGCTTTATCAAATAGTTCCTTTTCCCCAAAGCTGAATTTTTGGTTCAAAATGTTTTGCAGAGGTGATAAAGTTAGCAATACAAATTTCCTCAGTGAATAATGATAAATAAATAATAAAAGGCACCACTAGCAAACAAAGGCACCTGCACAGATCAAAAAAGAATAACATAAAATAGCAATAGTAAAAAACCAGCTGTGCAGGGTCCACCCAGACGATCGTACGAGCCAAGTCGGGCAAATACCTTCAGGTAGAACACAAAGAAACAATCCAAAAAAGCACTTAAAAGCACTTAAAAATTCTTCAGTTATTCGCTCAACTGTCTTTTCAGACCACAAATTCTTTCAGATAGTTTCCTCCAACAAATCCAAATGCAGAATAATCAATAACTTTTATTCACTCAAATAAAAAGTGGTAAGCGCTTTCGCTATGTAGCTTTTTCAAACCATAATGAAGCCATTCACAGAACTCGTGTGTATATATATATATATATATATATATATATATATATATATACACACATAAATATTTCCTTATTACATTCAATTAAACAATAAATCAATTAGCCTAGCCTCAACTTTTAATGAAATATTCAGATTTCAAAAACCATAATGACTCAATAAACTGTTCAAATAAACTACATATACTTGCTACAATTTTAAACTCAATATACATTAAAAACATATTACAAGCATGTAAATTAATTAAAATGTAATAGCAAACTTATTAAAATATATATTAAAACATGTACTTAATATTTAGTAATTAGTATTTAATATTTAATATTTCTCCCTTTTAAAGTAGGTTTTAGGGGGATTTTTTCATTAAGGCCAGGGGGGTTATGTGCCTGTAATCTAATTATCCAGCCTGTTTCTATTTGTTCAGTACGATTTCTTATATCTCCCCCTATTTGGTTGGGTATATTAATTTGTATAATCATAAACTTAAAAGAAATCTGAATATTTCTTTAAAAGCTGAGGCTAGGCTAATTGATTTATTGTTTAATTGAATGTAATAAGGAAATATTTATGTGTGTATATATATATATATATATATATACACACACACACACACACACACACACACGAGTTCTGTGAATGGCTTCATTATGGTTTGAAAAAGCTATATAGCGAAAGCGCTTACCACTTTTTATTTGAGTGAATAAAAGTTATTGATTATTCTGCATTTGGATTTGTTGGAGGAAACTATCTGAAAGAATTTGTGGTCTGAAAAGACAGTTGAGCGAATAATTGAAGAATTTTTAAGTGCTTTTAAGTGCTTTTTTGGATTGTTTCTTTGTGTTCTACCTGAAGGTATTTGCCCGACTTGGCTCGTACGATCGTCTGGGTGGACCTTGCACAGCTGGTTTTATTACTATTACTATTTTATGTTATTCTTTTTCGATCTGTGCAGGTGCCTTTATTTGCTAGTGGTGCCTTTTATTATTTATTTATCATTTTACAATTCACAACACCACGAGCTAACCATGGCGGATTCGCTGGAAAATAATGTTGAACTGCCTTATAACCCCGTTAACATCCAACCGATGCGAATGGTACATCCTAGATTACAGAGCTGCGTGACTGTTGACGTCAATCCGCTTCTTGAACTTGAGTTAGTGACGGCTAGTAATGGCGTTTCACTAACACGGACTATGAGGATATTAACTCTATTTTATCTTTGATGGAGTCAGAACTGTTGAAATTGAAATGACTACAGATGCAGCGTTTCCATTTTGAAGTCTGCATCCAGAGGAAGGGGATACCTAGGGGTCTTAGGATCCTTAAGATGCCAACGACAGGTAACACTTATCCAGAACTTTTATTTTGTTGGCAGCAACTGAATATAGACTTAAGTATCAGTTATATGAAATTACTAAACAAATTCTTTTTACCAGAAGAAAATAAATTGCAAGAGACAATAGAGAACAGACAATATGGTTTGTTTAGTCGATATTCACCTAATGTAATTAATCCACTTTTGGATCGTTTGTTGGATTTGGTGTGTTTGTACGAAAAAAGACTTTTGGAACAGAAAAAACACAAACTGTCAAGAGACTTACATGATTTTGGGAACGGCCACGTTTTTACTTGGCCTAGAAATATTAGAAATGGACATGATAGGTCTTTTAATTCTCGTAGTAACAATATAGGTGTACCTGCTAATATCGCCAATAATAATAGCAATAAAACAGGTGAAGTGAGCAATCAAAATGGATGTATTACAAGTGCTAGTAAAGTTAATCCAATTAGGTTAATTAGTGCTGATACTGGAGATTGTATGCCTATGCCTTTTGTAGAGGCTGATAATACACCTTTAATGCCTGCTAGTGTTTCTGTTCCAGTTGATGTTACTACAGGTAATGTGTCTAGTGGAAATGACTTGATATCAGCTAATACTCAGGTTAATACAACTGATACAATTAATAAAGAAAAGACAAAGAATAATGTCAATGAGTTAGTCGTTCGCAGTAAGACAACTTTCTCACATGTTAGCAGTGCTAGTTCTGAAGTTCATAATCCTTTCCCCATAGCCGAAACCTCTGCCAGGGGGAGAAATCGCTCCATGAGCAGAGGGAGACAGAAAAGAAAGGCTTCGGGGATGGATATGAAAGAACAAACTATAAAGAAAATGTGGGAGAGGATGACTTAGTTTGGAACCTATCCCATAGACCTCTTAATAAATCTGAAATAGAAGTTTTGAACAAGGGCCTCTCGTTTATTCCATCTAAAATTAGTAATGTTACTGAAACGGTCCTTGATGTCAAATTATTTGTTAGAAATGTACAATTGAAAATGTTATATGCAAATAATGAAACAAGGGCAACAGAGGAGTATTTTAAGAGACCTAGTACTTATGTACCTATTTTACATCCCTTGTTGGATACTTTTAGTAAAATTGTTGAGAAGGATTTGTTTAAAATGAAGGATGATACTCAAGTTAATATTAAGAAGCGTAACTTAACACCAAGACAGTTTAAAGCATTGCAGAATTTAAGGAATGACAAAAATATATCTATTAGACCGGCAGATAAAGGCGGCCCTATAGTAATAATGGATAGGGTGATATATAATGAAAGTATGTTTGAGATGTTGAATGATACAAACCATTATAAATCTATGTCTATAATTAAAGCTCAAGAGCATATTTTAAGGGTACACAATGTTTTGGATCAGTTATATAAAAAAGAAACTATTGATTTAAATATGTATAATTTTTTATTCACTGATACACCAACTATCCCAGTGATCCAGGGGTTGCCTAAAGTACATAAAGATTCATTTGCCCCCCCCATGAGACCAATTGTTTTGGGCCAAGGGTGGGTTACAGAACCTTTATCAGTGTTCATTGAGAAGATGTTGAGACCTATAGTGAGTACAAATATTTTTATATTGAGAGATTCTAAACAGTTTTTATTAGATTTTTATGGTGAGATTATACATTTTCAGGATGCTGGTTTAATTACTATGGTGACCATGAATGTTAACTCATTATTTACAAGTATACCCAATGATGTAGAAGTTAGGAGTATTAGATCTTATCTAGATAAACATTCTAATTTCCCAGTGTATCATAGAGATCTTATCTGTTTATTCCTTTAATTGGTGTTGGAAAATAATGTCTTCTTGTTTGAAGAACGCTTATATTTACAAAAGGATGGTGTAGCTATGGGCACTTCCTGTGCCAATAGCTACACCAACCTAGTAATGGCATTGTGGGAAGAAGCTTCCATTTTGAAATGTTTCAAAGATTTGTCTGTTTTTACAGACGGTTTGTAGATGATTTGTTTTTTCTTTGGATTGGTTCAGCTGATGATCTGAGTAGATTTCATAGAGAAATTAATTTATCCACTTCATTTCTAAAATTTACCACGACTAATTCTAAGGACAATATAGCTTTTTTGGATTTATCTATACAGCGTTTAGGAAATGGGAACTTTAATACTGGGGTGCACAGGAAAAATTGTTACAAGAATACACTGTTGCATAGAAACAGTATGCACCCACAGCATATTTTCACCAATATTATTAAAGGGCAAGCCATTAGAGCATCTAGGTTGAACCCCCTACAGAGTAATTATGAGGCTGAGTTGAAAGCTTTGAATGAGAGGTTGTTGGCACTTAATTATAAACACACAGAAGTTGAGGAATGTTTTTTGAATGTGTACCAAGAAAGGGAAAGTAAAGCATGTCCTTATTTTTCAGATAGAGGTAGAAGTTATTATATAGATCTACATAAAGTAGAGAATGAAAATGAAGGGAAGCAGCAGAAAGTAGCTTTATTTTATACCCAGGATATAAAAATAAATAAGGATGTGTTTAGCAGACATTGGGATATTTTAACAACTGATCCTGATATTAAGGAGCTAGTGGGTGAGCATCCTCAGTTTATTTATAAAAATAAACAGAACTTACATAGATTACTATGTTTTTCAAATAATATTAGAACTAATCAGATAGATTTTAATGGAACTACATCATGTGGTAGATGTAATTTTTGTGTATACATTAGCAGTGGTAATTTGTTTGTACATCCCCTTACTTCTAAGGTTTATACTTTTAATGTCAATGGGTCATGTAACTCAGAACATTTAGTGTATTTGGCTACCTGTTTGAAATGCAGTGCGTTTTATGTAGGTAAAACGGACAGGAAGTTGAAAAATAGAATAAGGGAACACGTTTATCAGATTAGAATTAAATCTGAGGTTAATGCACTTTCGAAACATGTCCTAAAGGAGGGTCCTACACATTCTTTTAAGTTTATGATTATACAAATTAATATACCCAACCAAAGAGGGGGAGATATAAGAAATCATACTGAACAAATAGAAACAGGCTGGATAATTAGATTACAGGCACATAACCCCCCTGGCCTTAATGAAAAAATCCCCCTAAAACCTACTTTAAAAGGGAGAAATATAAAATATTAAATATTAAATACTAATTACTAAATATTAAGTACATGTTTTAATATATATTTTAATAAGTTTGCTATTACATTTTAATTAATTTACATGCTTGTAATATGTTTTTAATGTATATTGAGTTTAAAATTGTAGCAAGTATATGTAGTTTATTTGAACAGTTTATTGAGCCATTATGGTTTTTGAAATCTGAATATTTCTTTAAAAGCTGAGGCTAGGCTAATTGATTTATTGTTTAATTGAATGTAATAAGGAAATATTTATGTGTATATATATATATATATATATATATATATATATATATATATATACACACACACACACAAGTTCTGTGAATGGCTTCATTATGGTTTGAAAAAGCTACATAGTGAAAGCGCTTACCACTTTTTATTTGAGTGAATAAAAGTTATTGATTATTCTGCATTTGGATTTGTTGGAGGAAACTATCTGAAAGAATTTGTGGTCTGAAAAGACAGTCGAGCGAATAATTGAAGAATTTTTAAGTGCTTTTAAGTGCTTTTTTGGATTGCTTCTTTGTGTGTTCTACCTGAAGGTATTTGCCCGACTTGGCTCGTACGATCATCTGGGTGGACCCTGCACAGCTGGTTTTATTACTATTACTATTTCCTCAGTGTATGCTCACATGGATATACGTGTGTGTGTTTGTTTTAAATTAGGTTCCATTGAATATTTATCATCGTCGGTATTGTTTTGCAATATGCAGAACCTGTACTAATAGCCATTCTTTTTTTGCCACAATCTGACACCTAAAGTGTACACATATGTGTCTGTAACTGCTGGCTGGGATGTGGGAGCTCAGCTATCTATGGATGAAAGAAACTGACTTTTTTGGCATTTGCTCATTTTAAGCAGTAACTAATTTGACTTTACAGGACTAGTATTCATTTGTGTGAAGTAAGGTGGAAAACTTTGTTGTGATTACTGTGTGTTTTTGTGAAGCAAATTTGAAATACATTACTATGAAAGTTATTATTTTTTTTCACCAAAATCACACATTTCAGACATACAGAGTCAGCAAAGTGGCTATATTAAATCACTATGAAAGATGTCTGCTAATTCAAGTGACTTATCTCTAATGTTTGATCACTGTTGAACAGTCACTTAAGTATGGCAGGAAGGGTGTCACATAATGTACTTTAATTGCGACATTCAGTGTAAATCTTGTATTGCTATCAGTTATGTTTCTATATGTGTACGTGTTTGTGGGGAGGGAGTTGCAGTTTATTTAAGAGTAACAGGTTGGCCATAATTTCTTTCACTTTCCATCACAGTGAACCATTAGCATTCTTCCTGATAAGTTGGGCTTTCTTTCAAGGCCTAGCAGGAACAGCATGTGTGTGAAAATAACTTTTCATTAGCACAGTGGTGCATTGAGTTGCATTGCTATCTCACAGTGCATGGCTCTGGTTGAGCTGTTGGCTGTGGCTTCTTCTTTGTGGAGTTTGAGTACCATCCCTGTCCTCTGTTTATGTTTATCCATGTACTGGTTTCCTCCAATGCTGTGAAGACATGACATAGCTGAATCAGTGTTCCTCCAATTTTCTTGTAGGTAAAGGTTCAGCAAGTGTTTGTATGACAGACCTGACTTGTCAGGGGCAGCATCAGTCAGAGTGTGTGTGTGAAAAAATCCTTGCATCTTGTGATAGGCCTGATTTGTCTTGGGGCAGTATCAGTACGTGTGTGCAAAGATCAGTGCAAATTGTGATAGACCTGACTTGCCAGGGTCTGAGTCAGCACACACACACACACACACACACACACACACACACACACACACACACACACACACACACACACACACACACGTCTTTGCAGAATAAGCAATTTAATCAGCTGAGTGCTTTTTATCTAAATGATCCAGAAGTTTTTTTTTTTCAAAACTGAATACTATTGCAGCAAACACCTCATTTAAAGTCTAAGCATTAATCATGTGATGTTAAACACCAATCATAAAACACCTATTTTAAAAGAACACAACCATAAAAACACATTTTAAATGGTTATTTTTTTTTTTTTTTTTTGTGAACAATATGAGTGGTGGAACTTGGAAACATATTTTAGAATACACAGACTGTTTGGCAATTATGTCTCAGTGCAACAGTGTATCCAGGTATCAATGAAGATGCATCATGACATCCTGTTTTAAAAACTTAAATCTTTACAAGTTTGATTTATTAATATTAATATTAATATTTTTCAATTTTAAGTGGCCGATTGTAAGTGTTATATAACAGTGGTATGAATGGTTTCAGACATGTTTTTGTGATTTTTATGATTATGACCTTTAATTGAGGGATTTACAGGTGTTGATGTTTTTGATGGGGGTGGGGTCAGTGTGATCATTATTCTTTCCTCACAAATGTGAGAGGTATGCAAAGAAGGTCACTATAGTTTGTTTAGGGGCAGTGTTCTGTTTGGGTGCAACATTTTGGAATACATTACTGTGATTGTCATTTTTTTTACCTTCCTTATAATCAAACATCAGACACAGGACTATTTTGAAGGTAGTGGTATGCTGTTTATATATGTCTGACAGCAACACTTTGAAATTTGTTACTAGGTTTTATTTGTTCTTTCAGTTTTGTCCCAGTCTGACATTGTAGTGGAGCATGGAAGGTGGCTGACTTTGGGGATAAAGATGAGGGGGCACACTGTGTATATGTATGACAGCAGACACTTGAAATTTAAGACTCTGGCCATTTGTACCTTGATTTCATCCCACCCTAACATCATAGGGATACTCAGAAGGTGACTATATTTTTTCTAGTGGGTAAGGAGGAAGACATTGTGATTTGTAGTGAGAGTAGGGAACAGGTGGAGGAGACCCTGGAGAGGTGGAGATATGCTCTAGAGAGAAGAGGAATGAAGGTCAGCAGGACTAAAACATAATATATGTGTGTGAATGAGAGGGAAGATAGAGGAATGGTGAGGATGCAGGGAGTAGAGGTGGTGAAGGTGGATGAGTTTAAATACTTGGGATCAACAGTTCAGAGTAATGGTGAGTGTGGAAGAGAGGTGAAGAAGGGAGTACAGGCAGGATGGAGTGGGTGGAGAAGAGTGTCAGGAGTGATTTTTGACAGATGAGTACCAGTAAGAATGAAAGGGAAGGTCTACAAGAGGGTAGTGAGACCAGCTATGTTTTATGGGTTGGAGAAAGTGGCATTGACAAAAAGGCAGGAGTCAGAGCTGGATGTGGCAGAGTTAACGATGTTAAGATTTGCACTGGGTGTGACGAGGGTGGACAGGATTAGGAATAAGTATATTAGTGGGTCAGCCCAGGTTGGAAGGTTTGGAGACAAAGCCAGAGAGGCAAGATTACATTGGTTTGGACATGTGCTGAGGAGGGATGCAGAGTATATTGGGAAAAAATGCTAAGGATGAAGCTGCCAGGTGACAGGAAAAGAGGAAGGCCTAAGATAAGGTTTATGGATGTGGTGACAGAGGACATGCAGGTGGTTGGTGTGACAGATCAAGATGCAGAGGACAGGAAGAAATGTAAACAGATGATCCGCTGTGGCGACCCCTAATGGGAGCAGCCGAAAGAAGAAGAAGAAGTGGGGAAGGAGGAAGGCAGTGTACCCAGATATGATTTATGTATCCTCATAAGCATTTGTCTTCTCAGTTTGTAAACTGCTGTTTCGTCAGGCACCACTTACTTCGACCTTGAAAGAAAAGAATAAGACTGAATGTACTTTTTACACTTGTTTTCTTTTGCCAATCATTTGATCAAAAGGTTGAAAAAAGCTCTAAAATGCTTTTGCTAGCATTTAAAATCCTGTGGCTTCTGGGGGCTTCTACCACCATCTTAATTCACTTATTAATTCTACAGCTATTACAGGGCACTCTTTGCCATTTTCAGCATGTTGAAAGGATATGGGATAAAGCTGAGCAATAAAACAAGCTATGTGAACAGGTAAAACACAGTCTCCCAAAGCATGCACGTAGTCCAACTGGCAATGAAACGTAAGGCAAAAAACCTGCGAAACCAAATATAGTCTCTATAGTATTCCAAAATCCAAGCAACAAGTCTTCACGATAAAAAAGCTTTTATTAAAACACAACGTAGTAAGCGCTTTCGCCGACAGGCTTCATCAGACTATCAAAAAGCATCATATTCACTCTACTATAAATGCTTCCTCAAAGAACCTCATTGGTCATCTAGAACATCTGATGACCTACGTATTAAGTGTAAAGTGCTTCTCTACATAAACCTCTTAAAACAATCGCTCACATAAAGTAAACGAAATAAAACAGATGCAAATGAAAAGTAAATCAATTCATAAATTAAAACCAACATGCCTAACTGCTGTCAATACAGTGATGTATATGACAACTATGCAAATAACTCTGTACATTTTGTAAATACTTCTTCTCACAGCATATTACACAATAGTAACACGTCTTGAAAAAATTCATTCAAATCACATAACATATCTAAATGTCCAAAACATGTCCCACGTTATTAAAACGCTACAACATATATAATATATTTATAGCGTAATAGAATGGACAACAGTGAATATGATTCATGTCATAAGACAAACACTAAAAACAACATATAACTATCTTGAAAAATAAATGATAAAACCTAGCATCAAAAGCTATTATTGGTTTATAAACATTAAAAACAACATCAAAAACGAAGAGCGATACAACTCGCTCTCCTTATCACAACATGCCTCCGTATATATAGGGCATCACCTCCAAAACGTGAACACTAATAACATGGTTGCCCATGATATGGAGGAAAAAGCCTAAAAAAGGGGTCAAGAGCGCTTACATATAGAAATAAAAGGGTCTCAATGTGCATAACTAACTATATAGGGAAGAAAACCTAAATGAAACAATGTTCTCTAAAGGACCTAAAGGCACACATACATATAAAATGGAAGGGTCTCTACGTGCATATCTGACTGTGTAGGGAAGGAAATATGAGATAATCAAAAGTCTCTATGATCTAATAACAAACCTATAAGTATGAATATATATATATAAGTTAATTAAAAGACTCCTATATATTTATTTAATTCATTTATTTTTGAATATCCTCCTATTTTTTAAAAAAGGTTTTATTTGCACTTTATCATTCAGACCAGGTGGTATATCTGATCTAAACCTAATAATCCACCTGGTCTCACACTCAAGAGTCCTATTTATAATATCACCCCCTCTAATACCATGTGTTAATTCCTGTATGACACAGAAAGAAAATTGATGACAACTTCCTGCTTTCTTATGATGCTTGGACAGTGCATTAATGTCAGACCCTATCCTTATTTGATAGTTGTGTTCTCTAATCCGTTCCTTTAACATCCTATTAGTCTTGCCTATATAATAACTAGGGAAAACATTGCATAAAGCAAGGTATACCACATTTCTGGTTTCACAGCTGGTATTGGTGAGAAAAGTGAACTTCCGTGCTGTTTTAGGATGTATGAATTCAGTGCATTTATTGATGTACTTACACTGATTACATTTTCCACATACTACTGTGTTAACATGAGCTACATTCTCTCGATGTGTCATTAAACTTTGTCTCGGCTTACACAACATTCTCTTCAAGCTCGGATGGTTTCTGTAAATCATTTTTGGTTTTGGACCAACTAAATCCCCTATGTCTTGGTCTGATAACAATATATTCCAGTGTTTGTCTAATACATTCACAAAATCATTACTATTCCTACTATAGAAAGTGATAGCTTTGATTACATTATCATTCTGCCTATCTGTCTGTGAATATTCCCCCTGATCCATAAAATAGGGTCTAGCCCTATCCATCCTCATGTCTCCTGTTTCCTTCATGATGTCATTTATTTTCCTAAGACCATAACCTCTTTCTAAAAACTTGTTCATTAAATCCATACACTCTAATTGATGACGTTCATCACTAGGGTTTAAGCGTGACGCTCTCATGAACTGGCCTTTTAAAATATTGTTAAACACATACGCTGGATGCATACTTTGTCTATGCAACAGATTGTGAAAAGACACAAGATTACGAGAGATCTTCGTGATTTCAGTAATAATCATGTTTTCATGTGGCCTCGGGAGAATTATGTCGATACAACATACACTAGAGGCCCTCGCCTACAACGTGGGTTGCCTAGTAATAATAATTCGCATAGGTATAATACATCGAATGGTAATAATGGTTCAAGGGATAGGGCAATGAATGCTACTGACTCTACTTTAAATGAAACAGCACCATCACATGTTGTGGTTGAGCCCTTAGTTCTACAGCAATCCAGTATGTCTAATACGACTATAGAGATTTTATGGATCAGGGGGAATATTCACAGACAGATAGGCAGAATGATAATGTAATCAAAGCTATCACTTTCTATAGTAGGAATAGTAATGATTTTGTGAATGTATTAGACAAACACTGGAATATATTGTTATCAGACCAAGACATAGGGGATTTAGTTGGTCCAAAACCAAAAATGATTTACAGAAACCATCCGAGCTTGAAGAGAATGTTGTGTAAGCCGAGACAAAGTTTAATGACACATCGAGAGAATGTAGCTCATGTTAACACAGTAGTATGTGGAAAATGTAATCAGTGTAAGTACATCAATAAATGCACTGAATTCATACATCCTAAAACAGCACGGAAGTTCACTTTTCTCACCAATACCAGCTGTGAAACCAGAAATGTGGTATACCTTGCTTTATGCAATGTTTTCCCTAGTTATTATATAGGCAAGACTAATAGGATGTTAAAGGAACGGATTAGAGAACACAACTATCAAATAAGGATAGGGTCTGACATTAATGCACTGTCCAGGCATCATAAGAAAGCAGGAAGTTGTCATCAATTTTCTTTCTGTGTCATACAGGAATTAACACATGGTATTAGAGGGGGTGATATTATAAATAGGACTCTTGAGTGTGAGACCAGGTGGATTATTAGGTTTAGATCAGATATACCACCTGGTCTGAATGATAAAGTGCACAAAACTAAGGCTTTTAAAAAATAGGAGGATATTCAAAAACAAATGAATTAAATAAAATGAAGATGCATCATGACATCCTGTTTTAAAAACTTAAATCTTTACAAGTTTGATTTATTAATATTAATATTAATATTTTTCAATTTTAAGTGGCAGATTGTAAGTGTTATATAACAGTGGTATGAATGGTTTTAGACATGTTTTTGTGATTTTTATGATTGTGACCTTTAATTGAGGGATTTACAGGTGTTGATGTTTTTGATGGGGAAGGGGTCAGTGTGATCATTATTCTTTCCTCACAAATGTGAGAGGTATGCAAAGAAAGTCACTATAGTTTGTTTAGGGGCAGTGTCCTGTTTGGGTGCAACATTTTGGAATACATTACTGTGATTGTCATTCTTTTTTACCTTCCTTATAATCAAACATCAGACACAGGACTATTTTGAAGGTAGTGGTATGCTGTTTATATATGTCTGACAGCAACACTTTGAAATTTGTTACTAGGTTTTATTTGTTCTTTCAGTTTTGTCCCAGTCTGACATTGTAGTGGAGCATGGAAGGTGGCTGACTTTGGGGATAAAGATGAGGGGGCACACTGTGTATATGTATGACAGCAGACACTTGAAATTTAAGACTCTGGCCATTTGTACCTTGATTTCATCCCACCCTAACATCATAGGGATACTCAGAAGGTGACTATATTTTTCTAGTGGGTAAGGAGGAAGACATTGTGATTTGGAGTGAGAGTAGGGAACAGGTGGAGGAGACCCTGGAGAGGTGGAGATATGCTCTAGAGAGAAGAGGAATGAAGGTCAGCAGGACTAAAACATAATATATGTGTGTGAATGAGAGGGAAGATAGAGGAATGGTGAGGATGCAGGGAGTAGAGGTGGTGAAGGTGGATGAGTTTAAATACTTGGGATCAACAGTTCAGAGTAATGGTGAGTGTGGAAGAGAGGTGAAGAAGGGAGTACAGGCAGGATGGAGTGGGTGGAGAAGAGTGTCAGGAGTGATTTTTGACAGATGAGTACCAGTAAGAATGAAAGGGAAGGTCTACAAGAGGGTAGTGAGACCAGCTATGTTTTATGGGTTGGAGAAAGTGGCATTGACAAAAAGGCAGGAGTCAGAGCTGGATGTGGCAGAGTTAAAGATGTTAAGATTTGCAATGGGTGTGACGAGGGTGGACAGGATTAGGAATAAGTATATTAGTGGGTCAGCCCAGGTTGGAAGGTTTGGAGACAAAGCCAGAGAGGCAAGATTACGTTGGTTTGGACATGTGCTGAGGAGGGATGCAGAGTATATTGGGAAAAAATGCTAAGGATGAAGCTGCCAGGTGACAGGAAAAGAGGAAGGCCTAAGATAAGGTTTATGGATGTGGTGAGAGAGGACATGCAGGTGGTTGGTGTGACAGAGCAAGATGCAGAGGACAGGAAGAAATGTAAACAGATGATCCACTGTGGCGACCCCTAACGGGAGCAGCCGAAAGAAGAAGAAGAAGAAGTGGGTAAGGAGGAAGGCAGTGTACCCAGATATGATTTATGTATCCTCATAAGCATTTGTCTTCTCAGTTTGTAAACTGCTGTTTCGTCAGGCACCACTTACTTCGACCTTGAAAGAAACGAATAAGACTGAATGTACTTTTTACACTTGTTTTCTTTTGCCAATCATTTGATCAAAAGGTTGAAAAAAGCTCTAAAATGCATTTTCTAGCATTTAAAATCCTGTGGCTTCTGGGGGCTTCTACCACCATCTTAATTCACTTATTAATTCTACAGCTATTACAGGGCACTCTTTGCCATTTTCAGCATGTTGAAAGGATATGGGATAAAGCTGAGCAATAAAACAAGCTATGTGAACAGGTAGACAAAGGTAATCAGAATGGTGTATGGAGGTCAAGATGTATGGAACTGGGCACCAGAACCCTTTGCCCTGGGGCACTATTTCATCTATGGTCATCTCTATCACCCCCCCCATTTCCCTTCCTATTGGTCTACTTTCCAAACTGTGCCCCCGCCCCTTCTGCAAATTCCTAGATCCACCACTGCTTTACACCTGCTGAACCACAGGAATAAGGTAGCAGTGTTGTATTAAATGGAATGTATGTCTAGATGGGGAAGCTAAGTTCATGGCTTCAGAAATATACAATGTTCTCATAACACTGATGCCACTAAAAATACAGATCACACCCCATTTAGTGCTGAGAAACTGCCTGTTACATAACATGACTCAAGTCCAACCAGTGCAGGCCAGACAGGTATTCAGCATTGTCAGAGGTGCACTTGGAAAACAATGAAAGCAACCAGGTGTATAGGGGGATTGTTATTCCTCAGCCCACTGTACCTGTAAAACATGACTATCAGCAGCTGTTAGTGTCACAAACTGTTCAAAAATACCTTCATTACTCCATTAATTCAGTGCAGCATACCACATCAGTATCCCTGCAATCAGTACTTAAGTAGGCTAGACAAATTGCCATTTCCTAACAAAAGACTCCAACATGTCAAGTCACTGTTAGAATATGAGCTGTCATCTTCATTAGATCAGTAACCTTGTCAGGTAGACTCTATTGTGTTATCTGGACAGGCAAACTGTGATAATTGCTCAGCAGCAACAATCTATGTGGAAACATCATATGGAACAGATTTATGAACAGTGAAATGCACGTGGATCTCACAATTTACAAGTATAGTGTGAGACTGTGTACCAGTACTGTGCCTTAGCCCAGTCATCAGAAACCAGTAATCTGCCCTGAAACTTCTGCTGTGTTTTACCAAAGAACTACAGAGTAAGGATATAGGTCTCCTTGTAACATCGACATTGTGTTCATATTGCCTG
This sequence comes from Protopterus annectens, assembly GCF_019279795.1. Taxonomy (NCBI): domain Eukaryota; kingdom Metazoa; phylum Chordata; order Ceratodontiformes; family Protopteridae; genus Protopterus; species Protopterus annectens. The sequence goes on along the minus strand of NC_056750.1, from coordinate 164,946,292 downwards.
TAACAGTGGTACTACCGCAGAGAGGGTGACTACAACTCCAGTTTAAAATCAGTAATGCCTTGCGATCCAAATATTGCAAATGAAAAGATTCAACAGACAATCTGCTCTGCTTAGCATGTGCCCTTGTAGAAATACCAATGCAGTGTGGTTATAAATGGCAAAACTTATTGAATGACATTCAACAGTAGACCCAGGAAATTAATTAAGCAAAACATTCTCTGTACGTGGTCTCCTACAGGTTACTAAGATGTGATCTATGCCTAGCATACAGGGCATCCTCAGATCCAGCTCTGATGGACCTTTTGCAAATCCATGAAATGAACAGCATTAGAACCACTTGACCCAAGGATTTAAATTTTGCTTGTGACATAAATAAGACATGTTGGCAAGACAGATATGTGTTTCAGAGGATGCCCATGTTCTGGAACAGGCTCCCCATCCATGTAAAGCAGAGTCCATCCCTAACCCTATTTAAGTGTAATCTTGACCAATGGATGGGAAATTGGAAATTCATCCCAGGTCTGGTCCCCATGTGTCTGATAGACAGAGGAAGACAGTAATGCCTAAACTAACATACCCATCCACATAACATCTGCATAATAAAAGGTTCCTAACTAACAACCCCCCTCCTAATAAATACCCATGATACATAGAGACATAATTGGGTTGCTTTCCATTGCTAGGCTTATAAAGGTCCTGGTGGTTGTTAGCCTAGTATATAACTATGAACCTGAAAATATATTATCATAACAATTACACTGGCATGATTTGAAATTACACAACTGATTAAAAATAATGGACATAAGTTATCTGTGAACACAGTTTTTAAGAAGACAAATAGTTTAATTGTTATAACTGCATCATAGTAAAGACACAACACCTATGCTTTTATTTACACATCTGTACTGGTGTCACTTAAAGTGATTTGTTCATGTTTATGGGTACATTGCAGCATCTAGTAAATTGTTCTTGTTTCACATTTTTTTGAAACATTTTTAATGCAAAGCTTTGTTGCACTTTTTATTAAACCACAGCCCAAATAAATTTAGTGTATGCCTTGTGATGTCACTGTAGGTATAGTGAGAGCTCTGTCCATAGACCTTAATGGGGTTGTCTTTTTGCATGAGTGGCAGTGTACCCATTAAAGTCCATGGGCACACGACGTTTTCTCTACCATGATGGCACTGAGGTTAAAGTTTACTTTCTATATTCAGTGTCATCATGGTAGGGAGAGAGCTATTTTCAAAAATGTTTCTTTTCTTTGCAAAACAGTGTCAAAGAACCTTCAGCAATTTTTTGGAAATGCTGTTCAGCACTTTGTGCACTACATGATGTAGTGCAAAGGTAAGAAAAAACATACGCTCAAATCTGCATAGCGGATGCCACTGACCTCTTGTAGTCAGCTGTTAGGTGGTTGAAGTAATACTCATGATCAAATGCATGTGTTCGGTGTACTATCTGCATCTCTTTCTGAAATGTCCATTTATTCTCTCCAGTTATAGTTGGACATACCATCAGTTTATCTTCCTGCTCATTAGTTGTACTCATCAACACTATGGCTTCCAGCAGCACCTTGGGAAAACAATGATTAAGTAACATCCCACTCTCATAGAAGATGTTCATCATATTGATCACTGCTGCAATATCCTTGGCTATATGGGTTATATCCTGCCAAGGATATAGCAGCTAGCCAGCTTCCAAAGCATCAGGGAACCTGTCACATGCCCAAATTATCAGAAAGCTTAAGCTGAGCTGACTAAAACACAGGTTTGGGTGCCCAGCTTTTTAAAGCTTTACAGCTGTTGTAGACTACACTGCTCTGAGACATTTGAGGATCAACGGTCCGCTTGACTTGCCTTTGCTGGGCAGATAAGTATTTTTTTGGGGAAAAAACTTCCATTTAATAATTTTGTTTATTACTGATCCTTTCCTCTTCAGAAAAGTTGTTTTAAAGCTTGGAGTTTGTGTTTTAACAGACCGTCATGAATCTGTACTGTTTTTTTTTAACAGAAGCATTTTTTTCTTATCAGTTTAAAAGTTGTTTAACTGAAAACCATTTTTTCTGTGGAGAAATTGTGTTTATTTTCTTTGTAAGGCTGGTAACATGTTTTAATGCACTTTTTACTATTTGTTTATGAAAAAATGACTTCCTAAAGACTTTTTATTTTTACTGTCATTTGCTGCTTGTTTTCCCTGAGAAAGGGGCACCATTTTTGACTTGACCATGGAACAATCTGTCATTCCCATGGTCTGTCCTTCTAGACAAAAAAAGAAAAAGTTAAGCAAACAGCCTTTGCCATCACAACAGACTAGCAATTTGCCTGAGCCACAGGCGGGTTACTCTGAGCTGGCCATTAATTGTATCTTAGACTACTCATCTTTTACTCTGAATCCTTCTGGCGTAGCACCTACAGCCACTATGGACCAGGGGTTAGCCAAATCTTATGGGGCTACCGGGGTACCATCAGCAGGCAAGAGACAGCCAGTCTTGTTGGTCCTGGGAGAGCGAACAGGGAAGGCTTCCCTGTTTTGTCAGAATGTTGCCCTCGTTCCTGGGGATGCTGCTGCTGCCATTAGTGACACTGTTGGTCCCATTTGTCCTGTCAAAAAGAAATAGAAAATTAAACAGGTATCTACTCATCCTTATATTTCCTTAAACAGGAGTAATTTATTGGGTCTGGCTCAGGGTTTAATTCAGACTATTGATCCTTCTTGTAAAGCAGTTTCTGCTAAAAGAAAGAGGGGTACCTCCTTTCCTGAAGAGATTCAAGATTCTGAAACTTGACAGGAGGATAAAGGGACAGATACAGTGTTTTCTTCTCAGATTTATGATTCAGACTCAGAGCAGAGCTCTATTTCTGACTCTCCATGTGTGTGTGTGTGTGTGTGTGTGTGTGTGTGTGTGTGTGTGTGTGTGTGTGTGAGAGAGAGAGAGAGATCTTTCTCTGAGACTACTAAAATGTGTCAGTATTTTCAGTGGGAAAGCACCAAGGTTTAAGTAAAATAAAACTCGCTGGATACACACGCTCTTTATTTAGAAAAAAATGTGAGCGCTTTCGCATAGTCCTCTCTGCTTCATCAGACAAATTATAGCAGTTAAAACTTCATTTAAATAGTGATGCATCATGGTGTCAACCAATCAATTCCATGTTAAAATCAATACATCAAATAATAATACTTAAAGTATAAAAATATACATATATATATATATATATATATATATATATATATATATATATATATATATATATATATATATATATATATATAAAAAACACATATAAAAACACATAGAGGCTGTATAGAATATGGGGTACATTTCTAAAATTTTCTAGTTGCAATATTAAAAGCGGTATAAAAAAGCATAAACAATACTAAATAACTAGATCATCACTGCTTCAAGGCTCTGTTTCTAAGAAATGGTTTCAAAGAAACCTTGGAGTTTAGGCCAGGTGGTCTGTCTGCTTGGTACTTAATAATCCATTCTTGTTCCAAAGCTTCAGTATTGTTAGTAATATTTCCACCTCTTTTATTTCTATGGACAATATGGAGAACCAGGAACTTAAAAGTGTGTGTGTTCCCTTCTTGCATCATATGCATTGCTAATGCATTGCTTTCTTTTTGGTTTCTGATATCTCTCATATGTTCTAAAATTCTGTCCTTCAATAATCGATTTGTTTTACCTATATAATGGCAGGACACTTTGTGCATAAACTAATGTATACTATATTTGCAGTGTGACAGTCAGCATACAAGTGTGTATCAATGGAGAAACCTCTGATAGGGTGTTTATACTGTCCCCCACCAAAAATGAATGGGCGTGCTGTGCATCTCCTGCAGGCAAACGTGCACATCCTATCAGACTTTACATACTTTGGCTCATCTATTTTTTTGTAGCATAACTGTCTTTTAAGGGACTTATTACTTTTTAAAGGAGAAGGGTGGTGTTTCTCCTATTATTCCATCGAGTTCTTTCACACTCGCTAGGATATCCCAGTTGTTTCTGACTATGTCACAAACTATATTAATGTTACTCACAAAAGTCAGTGGTACTCACAGCATATTATTCTCTACATTTCTTGCTCTGCCTGAAGTTATTATAGGATTCACATTTTCCTTGGGTAAAACATTTGCATGTTTTCTTCTAGCATTATAATAAGGTTGGCTTTTCCCTTCCCTTTCTTTCCATGCTAAATCAATCTGCCTCTCAATATCTTTCATTTTCTATCCCCTTTCACTAAATTCATGCTTAAGAAAAGTCAGTACTTCACATAAAGTTGCGTCATCATTGTGTAGCTGCATAGAACGGACTATCTGTCCTTTCAAAACATTTGCTTTTGTAAAACCAGGATGCATACTACTGTTATGTAAAACATTATTTTTCCTGATAGGCTTCCTATACAATGAAGTAGAAATTAGTTCAGGGGTATCTCTTTTAACTTTCACATCTAAGAAGTCAATCTCTTTGTCAGAATACTTAAAGGTAAATTTTAAGAATGGAGTAGTAGTGTTAATGTACTTCAAGAATTGTTTAAGATGAAACTCATCATCATGCCACAGCAAAAAAATATCATTCACAAAGCGTTTATACCAAATAATAGATTTAGCAACAACATTTCCTGTGAGGATGTTATCAGTTTCCCACTGCACCAGAGATAGGCTGGCGTAGCTATTTGCACAAGCTGTGCCCATAGCCACGCCAACTTTCTGTATGAAATAACTATCTCCAAACATAAATATGTTGTTTTCTAGGACTATCTCCAAAAATGCACAAATTAGTCTTAACTTATTGCCTTCAGTACCTCTCCTGACAAGTAATTCTCTAACATTTTCTATACCCCATGTATGGGGGATCACTATGAACAATGACTCTATATCAAGTGTCACTAGCCAACATGGGTCATCTAGCACTTCGAGGTGTATACTTAAGTCATTTAAAAATTCCTTAGTATCTAATGGAATGGAATTGATTGGCTGACACCATGATGCATCACTATTTAAATGAAGTTTTAACTGCTATAATTTGTCTGATGAAGCAGAGAGGACTCTGCGAAAGCGCTATTCTAAATAAAGAGTTATGTGCCGTGTGTATCCAGCGAGTTTTATTTTACTTATTGCTTCTTCTTTATTATCATTGGTTACTTCATCCAGAGTCGAGGACTTTATTTCTGTATTTTAAAGCACCAAGGTTTCTCAGTCCCCGAGAAAATACTATTAGCTGCTTGAGAAGAAGTTTCCAGAACCTATACCCATTCCTTCAGTTCTGTCAGCTTTGAAGGATGTGTGTGTTACTGCCTGTAATTTTCCTGACAGTTGGCCAGCTGCCTCTAAAAATGCAGATATGATGTATAAAGTTCCTCAGTCTTTTAAATTTTATACATTCTTCCCAAACCCTATCTAGCAGCTATAGCTATAGTTAAATTGTTCTGCAGCTAAACACATTTCAGTTCCAATCCTACTAGTTCTGATAAGGATAGGAAGATTGTTGATAAGCATGGGAAAAAGGGTATCCTTCTGCAACTTTGATTGTCAGTATTTTGAACTGTCAGGCTCATATGTTATGCTTTGTCCCGACTAATTGTGAAAATATGAAGAATGTTTTATCTGCAATTTTGTCTTGTGAGGAAAAATCTGATTTAAATACTATAATTTATTTAATTTTTCAAGTCACTACTCATATACGTATATGAGAGTCACTCATACAAGGTCTATGTATAGGTTCATAGGTTCATTGGTGGGTACTAGGCTATCGGCCCTGGGACCTATATAAGCCTAGCCAAAAAGGTTTCCTGCTTTCGCCAGCCAAGAAAATTATTTTCCTGTGCCCCTGTTGAGCAGAGCCACAGAAGTGATCCCCAGGGTGAATTTTTTATTTCCCATCCAGTCGTCAAGGTTTTTCTTAAAGAAGGCCGATGAGGAGCTTTGCTTGACATGAATGGGTAATTTGTTCCAGAGTATGGGAAGTCTCTGGGACAGGAATCTATCCCTCCAGCATGTTCTGTTTATTGTTGACAAGGTTTAGGTCCCTGGAGCATGTGGTTCGGAGAGATTGGGATTTCTTTAAGTATAGCATGTCCAACAGCTCTGAGTTTGACATACCTTTGTATGTTAGGCAGAGATAACCTCTGAGCAGGCGATATGCGATGGAGTAGAGCTGGAGTTTTTTGAGACAGTCTGCATATGGCATCTGTTTGAGGCCAGTAATCCTCTTAGTGAGGTATTTTTGTGGCCTTTCCAATTGTTGTAGGTGTCTTGTGAGATACATGCCAAATGGGGCATTGTACTCTATAATGGGTCTGATGACGGATGAGCAGAGAGGAACAATGGCCTCTTTTTTTCTAGAGGAGAACTCTTTTGTGATGAGGTGTGCCACGTAGAAGTATTTCCTGACTACTGTGGTGATGTGGTTATCAAAGGAGAGATTACTGTCCACCTGTGTCCCAAGGTCTCTTATCACAGTGTTTAGTGAGCTACCACCTATGTGGTAATTCATGGCTACAGAGTTTTTTCCAAAGGGGATGACAATGTACTTCTTGGCATTGAGCTTGAGGCCATGCCTTTGACACCAAGCATCTGTCTCTGTGAGGCTCTTTTGTATAATTTCTGCATCATTAGGTGAGTCTATTATGGCTCCCAGTTTGCAGTCATCTGCGAACTTTAAAGACCTTCTGTGTTGGCCTCCCCTTCAGAGAAGTAGATGCCGAACAGGAGAGGACCCAGGACCAAACCCTGTGGTACGCCACTTGTCATTGGTCTGAAGTCGGACTTGGATTTGGCTACTTTTACTGTGTGGGTTCTGTCAGTGAGCCTGTTGGCCACCCATCTTGTGACATAGGCATTTATGACTAGTTAATGAGTTTATCTATAATTCCAGAGTGGGGGATGGTATCAAAAGCCTTGGTGAGGTCGATAGGCTGTGTGCACTACCTTGCCCTAGTCTACAGCTCTAGTTACTGCTTCAAAGAAGTCAGTCAGGTTTAGTAGACATGATCTACATTTTACAAACCCAAACTGAGTGGGGTCCAGGGTTTGGAGGTTACCTATGTCTTTGTTTATAAACTCCAATATGATACATTCCATGGCCTTGCAGACCAGGCTCGTCAGGCTAATGGGGCAATAGTTTCCGGGGTCCGTGGTGGCACCCCCTTTGTGGAGTGGGATAACCGTCACTGTGCGCCATTCAGTAGGCACAAAGCCTGAGGTGAGGCTATGACTGAACATGGTACTTAGGTGGGGTGCCAGTTCATTCTGTAGTTTGTGCAGTATGTAGGCTGGAATGTTGTCTGGTCCTATGGATGCTGTGTTCTTGGCTTTGGAGAGTGTGGTCTTTACTTGTTCATCCGTGATTACAGGGGCTTTGCATTCTTCAGGTATTAAGATGGGCCGTTTGGAAGGTGAGTGGGGGGTAAAGTTAGCACTGAACCTATCTGCCAAGATGTTGGCAATATTGGTTGGTTCTGTATATTTAGTGCCATTGTGCTGTAGCTCAGAGCAGATCTGAGTGTTACCATTGAGATTCTTGACATAGCTGTAGAATGCTTTGTGGTTGTCTTTGGAATCAGTGGCAATTTTATTTTCATAACTGGCTTTGGAGGATTTTATGAGGGATCTCAGCTTCTTGCTGAGGCTGACCAGGGAGTTCCTCCAATCTTGGGATTTTACTCTTTTTTGCAACAGCTTCTTCCTGCTGTTGTAGAGTTTGTTTATGGCAGGGAAACACCAGATTGGCTTCCTTTTTTTGGAAGATGGTGTCTTGGTTCTGTTGGGGATGGCACGATCCATGCACTTGTGTATGTGCTTATACAGTGCATTTGTGTAAGATTCAGCAGTCGTACCTCTATTTTCCATCTGCATGGGTGTCGTAAAGTTTGCCACTTCTGTCTTAAGAAGCATGAAGTTGGCTTTGGAGTAGTTTTTGATGGTGGTTTCCCTTAATGGGGGTGGGAGTGGGATATGGATGTCTAGGGTGATTAGCTTGTGGTCGGATCTGACCAGCAAGGAGTTGACCTCTGGCATAGACCATTGGTTAGCCATATTGGTAATGACCAGGTCCAGGATATTGCTGCCTTTGGTGGGGGTGTGGACAAGCTGATCCAAGGCACTGGAATTTATGAATTCCAGAAAACGTTGAGTGAATGAGTTGGTACATGAGTAGTTTTCCCAGTTGATGGTGGAGTAGTTGAAATCGCCCATAATTAAGGTATTGGGTTGTACCTTAATATTTTTCGGTATCTTAAGAAATGAAGAGTGGGAATCCTGGGGAAAGGTGGGGGATCTGTACCAAGCTACAGCCTGGATTGCAGTCTTGCCCAGTGTTAGTTACACATGGATAATTTCAGATGCATTATGTTGAGCAACTAGCCTGGAGGTGTGGATATCCTTAATGAATATGGGCATGTCTCCACCTTTAGTGTTTTGGTCCAGGTTATGACTCTGTTGATACTTCTTCAAGGGCTGTAGTCACTGGTAGTGTTTTGAGGAGATTTGCATTACTGCATTCTCAGAACCTCCCAGATGATGTTAAAATGAGATTTTAAATTCTCTTTTCAATAGAGATTTAGATTTTGTCCCCACTGCTGCAGAGGTGATCAAAAAGTGTAGTGAAAGTGGTAAGCTGATATAAGGTATCCCTAGATTATTCACCCTTCCTTTTTCAAATTTTCCAAGGGATTCCCTAAATCCTCATCCAATTTGGTAAGAAAGAAAGTAAATGGTGTCAGAAAAATGCATGCAGGTAAACAGACATAAAAAAATGGCAAGAGGGTTCCATGAAGAATTCTGGAAACTTCCGAAACCAAGGACAGTCCAATGAATCAGAATGACTTTTAAGAAATTTTGTTCTACCGTGCCACCCTGGCAAACAGTTTTTCCCCAGAAAGTCTGAATCTACACTTTTCTCTTTGGTAGATAGTTTCAGACAAATGGGTTTGGAGGATCATTCATTATGGTTACAAATGGCAGTGAGAGGTAATTCCTCCTTTCTGTTGGGGGGGGGGGTAATTACTCATCCTCCATCCAGGCTGGTTTTGTCTCCTCCTGTCTTTCATCACATGCCATCCCAAGGAGTGATGGTATCAGTTCCTCCCATACCAGGTGGAAAGAGGTTTTATTCAGGGATATCTTTACTGCCAAAGAAAAAATCCATTGGAGACAATTAATTTCCTAAATCTGTTTGTAATAGTGTCCATGTTCAAAATAATGTCACTTCACAACTGGCTGCCTCTTCTTCCTCATTCAAGCGTCCTGGTAACACTAGATTTATAAGGTGCTAATCATCACATCCCTTTTCATCCAGACTTCAGGCATTTCTTCAGGTTATTTGTGTCTGGATCACATTATCAGTTCTCTGACGGCCTTTGGTCTATCCACTTCACCAATAGTATTCACAAAGTGTCTAGCACCAGTTACAGCTCATTGCAGGCTAGAAGCTTTTCATATTTTTCCACTTATATAACTTGCTTATGTTTCCAGAGCCTTTTTCAAAGTTCAAGAATCCCTCTCTTGAGTGAGAGATCTCTTACACAAGCAGGGATTCCAAGAGAACATTCAAAAGTCTTTCTTGACTCCTCACAGGATTGTTTTTCTGGGATGTCAGCTAGACACCACAGTTCAAAGAGCTTTTCTTCCACAGGAAAAATAGATCTATATCTAGATTTGTTTCTAAGGTTTTCCACTCCTTTGGTCAATATGAGTGAATATCTCAGGAATTTGGGCTTTATGGCTTCTATAATTCTCATGATACTCCTGGTAAGACTCCACATGAGAAAGATACAATGGTATCTCAAGACTGTTTGGTCCCAGCAACAACACCCCTTGTTTTCTCAGATCCCAGTGCTGGGGGTTGTCAGAAGACAATCAGTTGGTAGAGGCAACAGATATCTCTAAATCCAGGTCTCCCCTTCTCCCTCCCTGTTCCAAAGCAGTCAGTCATCACAGATGCCTTGGACTTTGCTCAGGGAGCAGTTTCAGGAGGGATAAAAATGCAAGCTATGTGAGATATCAAAGACAGACACAAGCACATAAATATAAAATAGATGCTTGTCTTGACCTCTATAATTTGTTACAGACAATACCGCAGTCATGCAGTACATCAACAAGCAAGAGGGGAAATGTGTCGTTCCCATTCTGCATCCTAGCCATGTTAGCCTAGGATATAGCTTCACAGCACAGTATCACTCTACAGGGCATCTTACATTCCTTCAGAGCAAAATTGTGTGGCAGATAAGTTGAACAGGAAAAGGACAGACCTTAATAAATGGAAATTAGACTGGGAGTCTTCCATGATTTGAATCATCTCTGGGGAGTTCCTCAAGTAGACCTCTCTGCCTCCTCTCTGAACAATCAGCTGGCAAGATTCTACTCCAGGACTCCGTATAAGCAGGCCTGGAAGACAGGTGTCTTATCTTGTCTTGTCTTTTCTTTTCCTTTTTTTCCTTGGACAGGAATGTTCCTGTATGTTTGTCCACCCTTTCCACTAATATCCAGAGTACTTCTGAAAATTCCAAAAGAATCCCACCAAGATCCTTGAGGTGTCTCCCTTCTGGCCCAAGCAATCTCAGTTTCCCTTCTTTTGGAAATGGCTAGGGCAGTTACCACAAACTTCCTCACATCATGGATCTACTCACATAAGAACAGTTCTGTTTGATATACTCTGACACCAATAAACTTCAATTAACTGCAGTAAACCTCAAACACCAAAATATTCAGCAGTACACCGCACATCACACCTCACCAAGGCAGTCACAATACATATAAACCATAATATACTGGGGTTCTAAAGATTAATGTATCTAAATTTGAAAGACATCCAAAATGCAACACAGACGCAACATATACTCAGCACAAATAGTCCCAAAGTCATGAATGCTGAGCCCATAAGGCAGGGATCTATACAACCAAACATTTTAGTTAAAGGTGACTCCACTGTAAGTGATACAGATGTATCTCTTAGGTTCACTGGCAAATACTAGGCTATCAGTATGTAACCTATTACAAGCCTAGCCAATAACTAGAGGTCAGAATCAAACACTGTACTGAGGTAAAGACTTTATATCTTTTTATCTTTATAGGTTCATAGGTTCATATGTGTGTGTACTAGGCTAACCGCTACTGGGCCTTTTCAAGCCTAACTATGCATTCCAAATCACTTACAAGTTCTATTACCTTTGATAAGTGTAAGCAGGGGCTTGGGAGATGAAACATTTACAAGGAGGGGCCCTGCAGATGAACTATTTACAGGCTGCCCGTGTCCATTAGGGGCATAGTTGCCAAACCAGGGATGAACATCCTGTTCCCCATACAATTGTCCAAGTTATGCTTGAATTGGGTTAGGGAGGAACTCTGCTTTACATAGATTGGGAGCCTATTCCAAAGAAGGCATAGTCTCTGAGATACATACCTGTCTGTCCAGCAGATCCTATTTTTATCACAAGCAAGATTTACATCTTTAGAATGAGTAATTCTGGTGCTGTTTGTTTTGCAGGCAGGAGTCCCATCAGAGTGGGGTCCGATGATGCCTTGTGTGCCAGGCATAAAGCTCTCCTCAACAGGCTGTAGGAGACAGAATTCAGGTCCTAGGGCATGTTATTTAAGTACCTGTAATCTTTTACTAAGGAACCTCTGTGGACATTCCAATTGTTGGATATGCTTTGTTTGGTATATACCAAATGGGGCATTGTTCTCAGTGATAGGTCTGATGATAGCCGGATACATTGGAACAATGACCTCCTTGGACCTGGATGCCATACCTTTGTTTATAAGATGTAGAACACATAATGATTTCACTACTGTAGACGCGTAGGATCATAGGTAAATACTGAGCTAGCTGGCCTTAAGGACCATTTTAAGAATAGCAAATTTCCCTTTTTATGTTTGAAATAACCTATCCCATTTGGTATAGATTGACCTTACCCATCTCATGGCTGATAATTATATATTACCCTTAATGAGAATAACTGCAATCATACCATAGATAATTGGAGGGGGGACCACTGTATGGGATAAAGCATTTAGGAGTTGTCTCTGTCGATAATAGTAGTACAGGGGGCAGTCCTGGTGCAGTCTGACTCTCAGAAATACTCATTCCAGAATCAAGACCTCTTCTGCAATATCAGCACATCTCTTTGGAGGGATAGGTATATCTCCAAAAGGATAGCACTGCTCTAAAACAGACTCCTCATCCATGTAAAACAAAAGTATTTATTGTTCATATTCAAGTGCAACTTGGATCTATGGATCAGTAATAGAAAATTTACCCCGGGACTGTTCCTTGTACTCCTAGTAGACAAAGGCAACTCCTAAATGCTTTATTCCGTGCATGGTGCTCCCTCAAATAATTGCTGATATGATCCCAGTTACACTTACTGGGGGTAATATAGTTATAATTATTGACCATGGGATGGGTAAATCCACTCAGGCACCAACTGGGATAGGATACTTCAAGCATAAAAGCGCAACTGTCTCGGCTTAGCATGGCCTGCAATGGCAGGTAGCCTAGTACTTAACTATGAACCTATAAATCATATCTGAGAACAGTGCCTATCGCCCTACCCTGTAAAAAGATATTCAGCTTCTGTGTATCTCTCTGGTGTTAGATTGTGATGGAAGTGAAAAAAATAAATGATCATAATCATATATGATTGATAACTTGGATGTCAAACAGCCATCTTGCTTTAAATACCAATAAAACCAAACTTCTAATATTCCCCCCAAACAACTACAGCTCTGTACAAGAATGATTTTTCTGTCCAATCCCATAATAATACTCTCATTGAAGTTGTTCCAAGTACCACATTGCTAGGAGTTATTATTGATGAAAATCTAACATTTGACCTCCATTTCCATAGCAACATAAAAAAAAAACACATAAAAATTAGGTACCCTCTATATAGACACTCTAGCATCATCCTTCCTGCTACCATCTCTACTATATGGTGCCGCAATCCTCACCAATATCCAGTCCTCCCTGAAAACCAAACTTGTCTCATGTTACAACAAGATTGCCAAATTTGTAACAAATTCTAAAAACTCAGCACACCACTGCTTATCTCTACAACAGCTAAACTGGCTCGAACTCCCACACTACCTCACTTATTCACAATTAACCACTGCATATAAACTCATATACAAGCCTTCAACATGCCCCTCCCTCTCCTCCTTATTGACTATACATCACCCTAACAGGCCACTAAGATCCAAAAACACAATGTTGCTGAAAGTTGAAAAAACAAACCTTGCAGCTGGTTAAATGCTGTACTGTACTGTTTTACCATCTCAAAACTATGGAATGCCCTCCCACCTTCTATCAGAACAATCATTAATCCTGCTCTCTTTAAGAAGTCTCTCAGATCACATCTCTCTTCTCTCTGGCAATGTACTTGTGCCAAAACAGTACCTCCTAACACCTGATCCACTACTATATCTCTCTACAATATCACTACTTAGGAGCTCTCTCTGACTTGCTGAATTCAACTGCTTATGCCTACAAAACTCTAACAAGTAACAATCAAAATTGCTACCCTACCTGACTAACTCCATCCTCAATGATCAAACTGTATACAATGTTGATGAGTAATATTTGCAAATAACTTGTACCATTGTGTTTAATATTTATTCCATGCATTAAGACTGTATATACACTGTATATTGTGCTTTTTCTTGTATGTACTATTAATGTTATTGTGGAGCTTTTCTCCCTGGGTTCACAAAAATGGGCTCACCTAGGCCTAGTAGACTTTCCCAGTTAACAAATGTAATAAATAAATAAATATATTTTAAATTGTTGCTGTCATACTACCTCATACTTATTCCCAATAGAAAGCCACCTTCTGAGTACTCAAGAGTGTAACAAATGAGAAAAAACAAATTACCACAGTAATGTATTTCAATCTGATGCTCTCAGAATTATATACTCATCATGCATTCTTATCCATAACGCTAAAAGAAGTCACCTGTATACTCATCTGATGTTTGATTATGAGAAAAGAGCAAAAAATGATGATCACAGTAGGGTATTCCGGCCTGTTGTTCCTAGTCAGTGAACTGCCTCTGGAGAAGCCATAGTGACATTCTGTGCAAACCTTTGAGGTTTGTAAATCCTACCATGTCCCCAGCCCCCAAACAAGTTGTAGTGAACAACCAGCTGTGCTTACCTCTGTACATGACCAGTTTAGATTAGGTGTAGCCCAAGGCAAAGGCTAAGGATGGAGCCCCATGCTAATCCTGGTAATCCTTTTCTATAAACTGCTGTGATATACCCTACCTATATATGATGTATCAAAGGACTCCATAAGCAGGCAACATTATACAGCTGAGTCTGAGTAATATTTAAAAAAAAACTGTCCCTGATTTGAGCTTTTGTCCCTCCGTTATTTTTCTCTTTGTCCAGAAATGTTGAGTAAAGCCATTCTCTTACTTGCCTAAATCTGCTGATATGCATAGGAGCATATTCAAAGACTCCAATCACATCTGAATAATAGGCAGCTGCAGAATCAAGTTCAATGTCAGATGTACTAGTACATTCTAATTGGTACCCTTTTTCCATTGTACCACAGTTTTCTGCTTTTTCATAACTTGGTGGTTTGCTTTTTAGATTTTGATTGAACTCTGCGGTTTATCTTATTCACTTTTTTATTTCAAAAGGATCCTGCCATTTAGCCAAAATTAAATTTCTGCTGATGAAAGCAAAACTAACACCTGGTCTCCAATTTTAAAGGTCCTTGTCCTTGTATTTCTATTAGACACCCTTTGTTATATATTTAAATTACCTTTGACTTAACACAACGGGGCTACTCTGTCTCCCTAAAACTGAGGCCCACTCTAGTCATTTGGAAGGATAGCAAGCCTTTCTGGTTGTAAAAATCATTCAACTGGACATTTGGCTAAAACATATACCCTTTCTGCATTTTTGCTTCTTATTACAGCGTTAATGCCTACTGGTGCACAAAGAGAGCTAGTTTCTATATCAGCACTACAGATACCATCTTTCACAGAGAAAGTAGTGCACACAATCTTGAATTTATACTGCAATTATTATTGTCATCTGAACACTCACTTATATGCAGAGTTTCTGGATAATCTTTACTAACATCACTACATGTTCTCTCTATAGTGCTTTGCTCCTAGGTATCTGCCTTACTCATTCTGTCTACTTTGCCATCAAATTTACTGTGCTTTGTTGTTCAGGTTGTTCAGAACACCAACAGTTGTCTGTGAAATTATTTTATCTTGACCATTACAGCTACTTTTTATTATACACACCACTATCATTTGCGGTCTTATGTGCACACTTTAAACAAATGCATTTTTTGCTGCCTGTCAACAGTTTTAATTTTGAAATGGGCATCATAGCTTTTATAGGTCCATAGGTAGGTACTAGACTATTGGCCCGAGGGCCTACATAAGCCTAGCCAACAAGGCACCCTGGCTTACGCCACCCAGGAAAGTTATTTTCCTGTGCCACTGTCGAGCAGACACACAGAAGTGATCCCCGGGGTGTATTTCCTATTTTCCATCCACTCATCAAGATTTTTTTTGAAGAGTGCTAATGAAGAACTTTGCTCGACATTCTTTTAGCAGTGAAAAGTTTTGTTTTAATTGAAACTTTAAGTGATTAACAAACTAACACATAGTACAGAATGATGAAACCAAGCCTACAGTAAATTACTTAAAAATGACATACTGTGGCTTTTCTAACATGTAGCATAACATTCTGTGGCAAATCTGACATTATTATTACAGATTTTAGTGTTTAGGTAAATATAAAATGTTAGTCAATGTAGGTAACTGAGTGGATTGAGATAATATTTTTGTTAACAAATTTTTAAGTGGTCCTTAGTACAGGCTGACAGCTTTAACAGCAATTTGTAGACAAGCATATTCTCACTAGGAATACACCCGCGTGCACACACACACCAACCCAACCAGCGTTCTTGCGCTAAAAGGTCAAGAGATATGTATGGAGGGCAGAGAAAATACAAGGAAATTCAGGATACATTTTGCCAAATTAAAGAAACATACCGGATTTTCCTTGCATTTCTGCCTCGTCTGGATTTCAAACTTTTTTTAAAAAATAAACTAAAGCAGCAAGGGATATCTTCCTCTCTTTGTTGCTTGCTTCCCAAAGCACTAATGTACTGCATAAGCATGGGAATGAAATTCCCATACGCAACACATCAAGGAAGGAACAGGATAGAAAAAAAAATGGAAGAACAAGCGCCATTATACAAAGACATTTAAAAAAGTAATTTCTTTCTTATGCATAGTCATTGTACAATAGCAATAACCAACTCCAGGGTGTGTTATACTGAAGATTTACCCACAGTTGCCTTTGTTTAATCACTTGGGCTTCACCCTCATAATTAAACCACACCAACCGTGGGTAAATTAAGCAATAACCCACGGATGGGTGTGGGCAATTCTGGATTTACCCACGGTTGGAGTGGTTTGGTAATGAGGGCGAAGCCTGAGTGACAAAACAAAGCCAATCATGGGTAAAATCCAGCATTGCCCACACCCAGCCGTGGGTTATTGCTATTATGCAATGACATTATTTAAGAAAAAAAAATACTTTTCTTAAATAATGTCATTATATAATGCCTCCGTGCTACCCTTCCGCAGGTATCTTGAGGCATTTCTGATGTACTGCGCATTCATAAGGTTCATGTTCCCACGCTTACGCAGTACATCAGTGCTGTGCAGATGTAGCAACGGAGAAAGGAAGATCTCAGTTGCTTTTCTAATGCTATCTCGCTATGTTAAACGAGTTTAACACAGCACGATATCTTTAAAAACCTTAGCACTTTCTCATTTGATCACACAGATGATGCTCGGCACAACTGATGCATCCACACTCTGAAATTTTTGAACCCTTCAGTCTGTTTTCATTGAATATCTTGCTTTGTCATAGGTGCATTGTGAATATCTGTGATTTGGATACTATCTATTCTTTTTGTACTACACTCCTTGCCACTTAGATTTTTCAAGTTTGAGGTGCTGCATAACTTAAGGTTGTCCTCATTGTTGGTTCCTTGGTCTTCTGATCCTTCACCCTGTCAATCTGATTCTGACTTGCTGGTCGGAGGAATATGTTATTCTGATTACATATATTATCTGACTTTTCTGTGTTTGTCCAAAATGAGTAAACCCATTTAGAACACTGTTGGGGTCTCTTGCTGCAGGGTTATTTTGTGCATCAAGTCACTTTGTAATTCAAAGTATGGGTAAGAAGTAAAAACTATTTTTTCACTGTCTTACCCCATAGCTTTATTTATATTTTCCCTTGATCTGCTCTAAATATTATCTTTCCACTCTGCCCTTTTAAAAATTAACCAGCTTATTTAATAATCTACCATCTCTGGAGATTCCTCAAGGTCAGCCTGTCATGAGTTAGTGGATACTGCCTTTTCACCTACCAATACTGGCACTTTGATCTTAATATCTAACTCTCCTCTAGAAAAGTCAATTCATACTAGTAGTCTTTAATGTCAGCTGCTATCTCTGCCTTACATAACTTTTTTTACTTCCTTTCTTTTTGAACCTGATGTATAGGACACTCTTCCTTTTGCTTAAAACTTCTGCATTTTTGGGTCAACAGCAATATTGTTAAGAGCTATGTTCAAGGACATTTTGTCTCTCAGTATCTACCCCTTCAGCCTTCCCTCTCCTTTTAGTGGTTTGTCCTCTGTATTTGAGTGATCAAATGGCACTCTGTGAATATATTTTTCTTCTCTATGTTACACTCCCTTTGCAAAGGATTTATCTCCAATTTAATTTTTTCCCTTACTAATAGATGCCTGCTGCCTAGCATTTTCCCATTGAGGTTTTGGCCTTACACTTACAGAAATGGGTTTAAAACTTTGACAAAATACTTTTTCTCTTTTAACTACCCAGGTGAAATCTTTCTGATTGTTGCAATTCTCCTTTTAAACACCTACCTGCTGGTTAGAACATTACTGAGACTTTGTCATTTTAGCTTGAAGGAAAGCTTATAATTCATCTCATGCTGAACATTTCCATATTTTCTAACTTAATTCTTTAGAATATTCTCTTTCAGTGAGTGTTCCTTGTTTTTGAGCACTGCTAATCATGTAAATTCCCTGTTTTACAATATTTTCAGGTTGTACTGAAACTTTTGCTTCTTCCTTTGCAACCCTTCCAGGCTACATAATTTTAATGGGGAAGTCTATTCCGTCTAGTAGTTCTGTTCTTGCAAGCCATTCTATTAGATGTATATTCAGACAACCCTCTTTAACTGGTGTAATTTCTTCCTCTCTTTGTATCCTTAGCCAGGTTTGTACCCGTACAGCTTTGTTCTTTTTCTGGATTAGGCAGAGGCACTTTTAGAGGTTTGTTTTCTTGCTGGTCCCCTCCCCACATTGTTAGAGTGGCCTGTTAAATTACCTTGTTCCAATTGTCTCCCTATCTCTTTAAAGTTGAGAGATTTGTCCTATCATGTCATGTGTTAAACTGGGATTAACTGGAAGTGGATGGGCCGCCTTTCCAAATCCAGTTCATATATTTTTCTGAGTAATAGCATACTAATTTTTATCACCACAAATGCATACTGCTCTTTGTTAGAAATAGTGTCTTCTTATATCATACTAATTTTTATCACCACAAATGCATACTGCTCTTTGTTAGAAATAGTGTCTTCTTATATCATACTAATTTTTATCACCACAAATGCATACTGCTCTTTGTTAGAAATAGTGTCTTCTTATATCATACTAATTTTTATCACCACAAATGCATACTGCTCTTTGTTAGAAATAGTGTCTTCTTATATCATACTAATTTTTATCACCACAAATGCATACTGCTCTTTGTTAGAAATAGTGTCTTCTTACATTTCCATCCCACCCTTGATGATAATGGAGAACACTGGACCATGTGTAAGTCAAGGTGAAGACTGCAGATGCTGGTATCTCTGATGTCTGCCAGTATAACACATTGCTGAAGCTCTTCTTTTCTCTTTGTAATGCTTTACGCTATGAAAAGTCATAGTTACATTTACACGCGAGAACCAGTATCACAGTAAAATGAATTAATACTGTGATAATTTCTTTTGAGGAGCATAAATAAAGTTTTGATGTCTTTGTAGCATTTATCATTCACAGGGACCACTGCTCCATGCATTGTACATTTCTTTTAGTTCTGACAGGGACCGCATCTGTAAAAGTAAATGCATTATATCAGAATTTTCACAATAATGTATGAACCTATCCATACAATAATGTACAAAAATGAACGACTTTCCTCCAATAAGTGTATTCCCAACTTGAAAGCTTTTAAATAATACTTATAAAAATATTGTTGATATTGTATTCTAAAGGATCAACATTACAAAACTGTTCTAGATTCATAGAGTAGTACTGGTACAGCGGTAGTGTTGTTGCCTCACAGCAAGAGGTTCTCCTGTTCGATTCTTGGCTGGAGTGGCTTCTGTGTGGAGTCTGCATGTCCTCCCTGCGGTTGAGGGGCCTCTAAAAGACATGCATGAATGGGCGTGCCTTCGCTGAAGGTTGGGCATCGGGCTGGCAACTCGGCACCATAAAAATCTACTGCCAGTCATTAGTGGACCGAAGTTCCGCTGTGGCAACCCCTAACCGAGAAAAGGCAAACAATGTAAATTACATCTAAAGATCTATTTTACTAATAGGTCTAATTCTTGTGAGTCTAATTTAGAACATCAGACTTTAGATGAAAGTTTTTATTCATGTTGTGAAGAGATGGATGAAATGTATGATTCTGTAACAACAAATGCATATTGTGCTTTAGATATATCGAGTATTCCCAGTGCAAGTAAGTTTATTCCGCCTTTTCAAAATGAAAATGTTTTACATTTCAGTTCTATGACTAATTTTGGTGGGGAAAATATTTGCAAGAAAGTTTTGGATTATAGGAAAAATATCAAATATAATTTAACATATAAAGAATGGAAGTCTTTATAGGATCTTAAGAGTAGGAAGGACCTAGTTATCAAGCCGACTGATAAAGGTAACAAGATTGTAGTAATGAATGCAGTTCAATATCATAAAATGTGTTGGGACCACTTGTTAAATCAGGAAGTTTATGAAATAAGTGAGAAGAAATTTTATGAAGAGGCACTAGGTAAATTTGAAGAATTACTGAAGAAGGGCACACGTTTAAGGTATTTTACCAAGGAAGATGTAGAAAAAAAGTTTGTTAGTAAAAATAGTGAATCAGCCATCTTTTTTTGTTTACCCAAAATACATAAAAATATACCTGACCCACCAGGGAGGCCCATTATTTCAGCATGTAGGTATTTTCTTCATAATATAGGTCTTCTATTGCATAGGTTATTACTTCCATATGTTCAAAGGATTCCTTCATACATACAGGATAGCTTTGATTTTCTAGGCAAAACCTCCTCAGTTGTGTGGAATGCAGAAATGTACTGGATAGTTTTAGATGTAAAGAGTTTGTACACTTCAGTTAAGCACAAAGATGGTGTTTCCGCTTTATCTTATTTTTTTAGGTGATAGTCCATGTTCTCATTTTATAGTGGAATCAGTAGATTTTTGCCTTAAGAATAATTTCTTCTCTTACAATAATCAAATCTTTAGACAAAAACAAGAGACAGCCATGGGGGCACCATTTGCCCCATGTATGCTAACCTGTTTATGGCTTTTTTGAAATAAGAAATTTGTATAAACAGGAGCTTGTGAAACAGCATATAAAGTTGTATTTTAGATACATAGATGATTTAATTTTCATCTGTGAAGGGGGCCATAATAAGGTGTGATAGGGTTGTTTTTTTTTAATCTTGTATTGGAGGGTAAGGAAGATGGCTCTATTGTTTCTGGTATGCATAGGAAGTTTTTAGATGGTAGTCAATATCTCCATGCCCCCAATTGCCATCCCCCTCACCTGATAGCATCCCTTCCTTATGGAGAATTTTTGCACCTGTCTAGAATATGTAATGATGTGAGAAATCTAAAACAGGAGATTAGACAATCAGCCAATATGTTTTTAAGAAGATGAACTAACCCCTCACCTAAACACACTGTTCAAACTCAGCCTCTCCACAGGCTACATGCCCTTAGAGTGGTGCACAGCAAAGGTTATTCCGCTCCACAAAGGTGGAGCCACAATAAACCCCGGGAACTATCACCCTATAAGCCTGACTAGCTTGGTCTGCAAGGCTATGGAGTGCATCATCATGGATTTCATTAACAGAGACATTGGGAACCTCCAAACACTGGACCCTACCCAGTTCGGCTTTGTTAAGGGCAGATCATGCCTCCTAAACCTGGTGGACGTCTTTGAGACAGTTACCAAAGCTATAGACAAGGGAAAGGTGGTCCACACAGCCTACCTAGACCTTGCAAAGGCCTTCGATACCATTCCCTATTCTGGTATTATAGACAAGCTCACCAGCCTGAATATAAACCCCTATGTCACGAGATGGGTTGCCAACTGGCTCATGGACATAACCCACATAGTAAGAGTTGTGTGAGCTAGGTCTGACTCTAAACCAGTTACAAGTGGCATTCTCTAGGGCTCAGTCCTAGGACCCCTGCTGTTTGGCATATACTTCTCAGAGGTACAGGCAAGCACAGGAGGACTATGGCTGACCAAGTTCGCAGACGACTGCAAACTAGGCGCTATAATTGACTCTCCAGTTGACACAGACATCCTCCAAAAGGGTCTCACTGAGACAGATACCTGGTGTCAAAACCATGGCCTCAAGCTAAATGCCAAAAAGTGCATAGTCATCCCCTTTGGAAAAAAACAAAGTACCCACAGACTACCACATAGGTGGTAGCCCCCTAAATACGGAAGACAAAATAAGGGATCTGGGGACCCAAGTAGATAGTAATCTCTCCTTTGATAATCACATTGCCAAAGTGGTTAGAAAATCATTCTACGTGGCCCACCTAATCACAAAAAGGTTTGCATCCAGATCAAAAGAGGTCATTGTGCTCCTCTACACATCACTCATCAGACCCATCATAGAGTACAACACCCCATTTGGGATGTACCTTACAAAACACCCACCCGCAACAGCTGGAAAGACCACAGAAGTACCTCACCAAGAGGATCACTGGCCTCAAACAGATGCCTTATGCAGCTCGACTGAAGAAACTCCAGCTGTACTCATTTGCATACCGCCTACTCAGAGGTGATCTCTGCCTGACATACAAGGCCATATCCAACCCAGAATTGATGGACATGCTCCACCTAAAGAAAACCATATCCCCTTGAGCCACACGCTCCAGGGCTCTAAACCTCACCACAACAATAAATAGGACGTGCTGGAGGGATAGATTCCTGTCCCAGAGACTTCCCATGCTCTGGAACAAGATTCCAATCTACATTAGGCAGAGCTCCTCACTAACACTCTTCAAGAGAAACCTTGACGAGTGGATGGGAAACAGGAAGTTTACCCCAGGGATCACTTCAGTGGCTCTGCTGGACAGAGGCACAGGGAACTAATCTATGGGGGCGGCGAAAGCCAACACATTCCGGCTAGGCTTATAAATGCCTTTGGGTGGATAGCCTAGTACCTACCTATGAACCTATGAACCTATAATCCTGTAATTGTAAGAGAGGCAGAAAATAGAGTTAATAATAGGTGTAAGAAGTGTAATGAGGAATCAGTGATGGAAAGGACAGTTCTGGTACAATATCAGGGTACTTATGATAAATTAGAAAAGAAAAAAAATATTTTGTGTCTATGTATATTATTAAAAGTGATGAAATCACAAATATGATTAAATATTATTGGAAGTTTTTATTAAAAGATAAGGTTTTATCAAATGTATTACCTGAACATTCCTCTATGTCTTCTGTAAGGGGTAAAAGTTTGAAAGACATGTTAGTGCATGGAGATTTTGCCTTGCCTAGGATAGATATACACAAATTTCCAGTATGTTTGGGCACTATCAGATGTGGTAAGTGTTCTGTTTGTGCACACTTAATGAATTCTTTTGAGCTTATTAATAGTGTTAAATTTACACCTACAGGGTCATTTTCCTGTGATAGTAAAGGGGTAGTTTATGTGCTGAAATGTCCTTGTAATTGATTCTATGTCGAAGAGACTAAAATGTTCCGTGTTAGATTTATGGAACATTTAAGAGACATTAAAAATCAAAGGGAAGAAAAGGTTATTTCTGCAATTTTAAAACTGCGGATGGTGGCAATCATTTGTTGTTACAGGGAAGTTTTTTGGAACAGATTGATTCTTTATATGAAAATGAAATATTATTGAAGGAAAAACTTTTATATAAGGAATCTATATATATCTTAAAATATAATACATTGGTCCCTAGTAGGCTTAATAATGAATTAAATTGGAAATGTTTGCTTTAAGAAAGAGATTTTGTTAATTGTTCAATTGGTGAATTAATTATTTGCTTATTGATTGTTTAGAGTGTGTGGAGAAGTATAAAAGGTACTGTTTGTTATGTATTCCTTGAAGGTGGTTACACCAAAGAGCTAGAAGTAATTAAAGTACTGGTGGTTTTACAACTTTCAAAGTTTGTGTTTTCTTCATCAGAATTTGGATCCTACAAGTTGTTTTATAGTTTTGGAGGTTGGTGGTGGTGTTGTATTTTTATATTCAGAATTGTAGTTAGGTCATTAGGCACCCTAGGCAAACCCTTCATATAAAAAAGGACTTCAGCAACCTTATTGTAACAAATGTAAGATACGCTTTGCTAAAGTTACTACCACATACACCGGGCACTTCAGCCGTAGCTGTGAATGCAGTATCTGCATTGATTTACGAAGCTGCAATATCCTTGTGACTTCAAACATCAATGCTGATACTGCATTTGCACCTCATTGGCAGCTGTTGATTGTGTCCCTAGCACCTTGAGCCTGGGGCAGCCCCCCACCCCCTTATGGATTTAGTTAGATTTCAAAGGATGAATTGTATTTAGTAATAAGTCTGATGGGAGGGAGCAAAGTGGTAAAAGAACATCCTTAGACCAGGAACAGATGCCATGACAGATAAGCTGCTTGAGGAAGAAGGAACTTCTGAAAATAACCAAGACACAATGGCTTTAAGTAAGCTCATTGTTAATGTGGGTATCCAGAATATTAGAGAGTGATGGGGTCTGTTTTAAGAAGAGCATCTGTTTTATGACAATAGGAAGAGACGAGAGTCTTACTTAAGGTAACTGTGCTGCCATTAGTATTTAAGGTAATCCCATGTAGTTAAGATAATATGGTGTAGGCCTGATCTAGGCCTTCCTAGAGTATCTGTATTTCCTTTGGTGAGTTGATAGCAGCACCCAATTTAAAATCATCCACAGACTTGGTTATCCATAGATCTCGAATGCCTGTTTTTACCTCTGAAAATGAAATTCCAAACAGGAGAGGACCCAAGACTGAACCCTGTGGGGCACTGCTTATAATATTTCTAGAGGTGATCCCCACTAATTTGATTATTTGAGTTTGGTCCATAAGCTAACTAGCTATCCCACAGACATGGTAGGGTTTAATTTTGAGACTTGAGTATTCACATAATTATGCCCACGTGGTGTCAATGGCTTCAGCAAGGTGGAGGTAGGTAGTATGGATAGTCTGGCTCTCATCTGAAGCTTCTGTACCCTTGTTAAAAAACTGACCAGGTCATGTAGGCATGATACAAACGTAACACATCCAAACTGTTTGGGGTCAAAGGTCTGGGGGGGGGGTAATTTATGCAGTTGTAATTAGTACAGTGATAACGCATAGGCACTGCTATTGACACTATTATGCCTATAATTATAGGGGGCTCACTCAAAATGCCGAGTGCTGAAGAGCTGAAAGAAAAAGACCAAAAACCCAGAGAAGAGTGAATCTCAAAATTCACTCTTATCCTTAAAGCTTATTTTTACAGGGGTGGCAAGCCAACCACATACCCCCATGTGGGGGACAAGCCCTCCACCTCAAACTTATATTTACCAATGGTGACATCACCATACCTCAGAGAAAAGAGAATATTATGAGAAATGGCATCTCAGACTTAGTATATATGTCTGATCTTTCAGCCATTCAGTCTTGTTTTGGGACTTGCTCTAGTGGGTCCCAGCATTCCAAATGGTTACCTACTAGGGTCTGTTGTGGAGCTGCCCTTGTAGAGGGGGACAACTGTGGCTGTTTTTAAGTTTCAGGTATATAGGCTGTGGAGGGATAGAGACAGGTTTAGGTGAGGCTGGGCTATGTGAAACATGATAATTACAAGCAGATACCCTGGAATATTGTTTGGAGCCTTGGAGATAGTGTTTTTAGTTTAGGAAAGAGCAAATGCCAGTTAATCAAGAGTGATAACAGTGGCACAGTTTAGGGGGAAATTGGAAAGATGGGGTATGTGGAAGGCACATAGTTACAGCTAAATTTATGAGTAAGGATTTAAGCTATAGGCTTTGCTTTAGAGTGGGTTACATCACTGGAGATATGTTCATAGCAAAACTATATTTTCTTTCTGAGCTTCCTAATATTATTGAAGATGGCTTTCTGATTGACCTTAGTAATGGAAGCTATTCTATGGTTATAACTGGCTTTGCACTCTCTAGTTGTATGCCTATGTGTATTGCATAATAATACATAATAATTTTATGTTATTTTTATATTATAGGAGAGGGACCTGTTTACAAGGAATCATAAGATTTTCTTTTTTCTCTACAGTTGAATTATAGAGATGTTCCTCCATACTGATTTATTTTTGAATGTATTGTTGTTTTTCTGGTAGATGGGAATGACATCTTCTACATGCCCATCCATAAGTCAGTAGAATTATTCTAAGGGGTATGGTGAGGCAAGTGTGAGATCACAAATGGGTGTGTCCAGAGGAATACGCTAGTTGCACTTGTCTGGGATATCTGTGAATAGCAATATTTTGTCTTAAGAGTCATTTCAAAATACTGTGGGATTTTTAAAGGAACGGAAACTTTTACTGAGGCTGAAAGTAACAGGCAGACAATTATAATCTACTAGAGGAAGTAGAGACAAGTGGGATGAAAGAGGAGGGGGGAGTAGTTTGTAAAGACAATGTCTAGCCCCTTAACTCTGCTGGTGCTGGTGGGGAAAAGTTACACATGGGAGTTTATTTTTATTGATTTAGTTACTCTTTGTTGACTAGGTTAGTCTCACGAGACCCATGGCCTCTTTTCAGGGGATATCCAAGGTATTCAGATATACTTCGAAACATTGAAGTACACAAATCTCGAATGGCTAAATGTCAAAGGATCAAAATCCAAAACACTGTAAAAATAAAACACATATTTTGCATGGGGCAAGCCCCCCCATGCCCTCACACTGTCTGCTAATTATATATACCAACTGCAAGACTGCTGTACATTGGAGAAAGGGCAAATTTCCTGATTCCCTGCTGTTCACAACCTTGCATGGACTTAATATTGGTAGAGACTTAATATTGGTAGAATTGATCAGATGAGTTTATATCACTCCTGCTGGTGTAAAATACATTCAACATTATGAATGTTCAATTATATGGAGTGTTTTTAGGTTTACATACTTTGACCAGGACACTGGGAAACTTTCCTACTCTTGGTAGTCGAGGGAAGAGTTTGTGTGTTACACATCCTGATTTCCTGTTTCCTGTCCAGGCATGGAGGCAGCCAGGAGGAACAGGGAAAAACATGGCTGATTGAGCTTTTGCTGAAACTGGAGTGAAAGTTGCTGAAAATGTAGTTGAAATGGTAGAATCACTACCAGGAGTTTTTTCTGATGATGTGGGTGCAGAAAAAACAGTGACATTGGAGAAAAAGGAAATTGTAGGTGAAACAAAACCCTGCTCTATATATCCAAAGCCAACAATACTGCAGGGAAAGCTCTTTTCTCTCATACCATTGCTAGGAAATGGAATAACCTCCACCAAAATATCCCTACAGCACCATCTATCTCACTGTTCAAAAAGTTAATTAAGTCACACCTCTTGCAATTCTGGCTCTGTCCTTGTATCACATAAATGCTTTCCTGCTGTCCTCCAATTCTTGCTACCCTCCTCTCCTCACTGCTTACTATCTCTATTATACAGTACTCAAATACTCCCATACAGGGCCTACTATGTGTAAATTATTACGTCTTGTGTGATGTGTCTTTTGATTGAATCAGTTAATGTGAGTCTTTTCTCCAAAATACTGCCATCCAGAGTCTACTATGTGTAAATTAAGCTTGCTTGGAACAAACCATTGTATGATATATCTTTTTTGATTGTACATTTACCACTGTACATATTTTTTGATGTGGAGCTTTTCTCCCCAGGCCTCTGCTGTAAATGGACCTTGTTTCAGTCGGCCTTTCCCGGTAAACAAATGTAAAATAAAATAAAATAAAATAAACAAAGATGGATTCAGAGGAAGACGTTCAGAGGAGATTGAAGGAGAGACAGTTACCTCTGAAAAATAAATAATTACAACCCACCCTTCGGGGGGGGGGGGGGAGGTTTGCAGGATGATTATTTGGAAGAAATGGTAAACCAAAGTGAGCCAGAAAATGGAGCAGCAATTTTATGGAGTGACATCATGGAAAAAATAGAAGAAGAAAAAAGAGAAAAAGAGACTGTGCCAGAAAACGTTCTGGAGACAAAAACTTATGCACAAACTGTTGGAGAAGGAACAAAGAAGAAATAAAAGAAACAAAAAAGAAGTATACAGTATGTGTGAGCAGTAAAAAAGAAGAAGGTTTGGACAGGTATAAGGTTTGGGACTCTATCATAGCACCTGTGGGTGTCCAAGAAAAATAGGTAAGATCATTTATTTTAATTAATAAATAGACTTTTTGTGACTTGATATTTGTGACTGGCAGGCCATAGACATTTTTCTTGGGTGCATATGAACAAACAAAAAATATTTATGCATGGTCAGAGTATGTGGTGCAAGCTTTTTACAGATAAACAAAAACGAGTAATGATCCAGTTTAGAATCGAAGTTGAAGCAAAAGAACTGAAAGAACATTTGTTAACTATACATAAAGAAGTAATGGACACTACAAAAATATATGATGAAAGAGGACTGTGGACGGGGGATGGGAATGTTGAGTAATACTGAAAATGGAAATTGATAATGTTATGCATGTACCTACTATTATTAATGTTCATGGTAATAGGAGTTTTGTGAAATACAGGGGTCAACCAAAGACTTATTATTTTTGTGGAAAGAATGATCATTTAATCAATGAATGTGATAAAAAAAGATGTTGTTTATGTGGTAAAACAGGGCATAATGCAAAAAAATGTGATTTAAAGTGCAAAATATGTGGCAGTACTGGCCATTCATGTCTAGATGTGAAATGAATGTTCAAGAAAATGAAAATGAAGTTACACAGGAGAATGAGACAGAAGAATGTGTTATACAGAAAATGTACAAAGCTATGTGACTAATAAAGAGGTTGTACGTGAAGGTGAAGAAAGTAACAAGGAAAAAGAAACAGAGGAGACAAGCGAGGAAAAAGCTGAGTGGCATACAGTAAGATATAAAAAAATTCAACAGGAAAAGTTACACAAAGGAAGAGAATATTTAAAAATATAGTGCTTAGAGAAAATAAGAAAGGCAAGGGATACAAATTATTATAGTAACTGTTTTTAAAAGCTGAAAATATTAGCTTTAAATGTGAACAGTATGAAAACTCTTAAGAGAAGAATAGGTATATCACATTGGTGTGCTGCAGTAGATGCACATATTACTGTTTTAGAAGATATCAGATTATTAACAGAGGAACAAAGAACACAAACTGAAAAACTTTGGAATGGTGGGGTAGTTTGGAACATGCTCAGGCATATGTATATTATATCAAGAAAGCATTAAAATATTAGATGTAACCATAGTGGAACAATGATGAATTACTGTAATGGAAAATATGTGTATAGAATTATAGCTTTATATGCATATGCAACAAAAAATAGAAAGAAATGATGTTGAAAAATATTCTTGGATGTATTTGTATAAATATGGACATTATAGTTGTGGGCAAGTTTAATTGAAATTTAAGAAAATTAAGAGTAATTGTGAGGTTAAAATGGTTAAAGGAATTTTGACAAGTGGAAAGTTAAGTGTATGGGAGAATAACCACTGGACCTACAAAAGGATGGAAATTTGGACATAAATTGATTATTTTTTAAATATCTGATAGTTTAAAAGTTAAAGAAAAAGGAATTAAGTATGCTGTATTTTTGGATCATGTGGCTATCTGAGTTAAAGTACAGGAAAATGAAGAATATATAGGAATAGAAAAGGGAATAAACAGAATTAGTGAAAAGAAATTAGATTTAGGAGAGAAAAAAAGAACTTATGGAATTATGGAAAAATAATACAAATATGTTACAGTTTTATGAGAATTGGACTGTTTGGTGTCTTAATTTTAAAGAAAAATATAAAAAAAGTATTTTAGAATGTATAAGGAAGAAAAGATAAAAAAGAGAGATGTAAGATATTACGTCAAGAAACATTCAGAGACTTAGAGAAGAAAAATTCCTTTTATGAAAAAGAAAGAGAAATATATAAAATGAATCAAATTAAAATTAACAACTTGTTATATAAACAATATTGTTTATAAGGAAAGAAAGAAGAGGTAGCACTATATTTGAGTAAAATAATAAAAGAAGGAAAAATAAGAAGAGAATTAAAGAATAGAATAGGAAAAAGGAGTATATTAAATAATTAAAAAGTATGTATTGGAATTATTTTTTATTTTTAAAAGAGAATAAAACATAGAGCAAATGTATAAAGGTGAAAATTTAAACAACAGAGATAATCAGTACTTAGAACAAAAATAACTACGAAAGAATTGAATGAAATTCTAAAAGAAATTAACATGGGTACTTTTGCTTAGTGAGAGAATTGATGAGGGAGTTATCAAAATTGGAAGCTCTCCAACCTGATTATACTTGCGCTAAGAAGCAGAGTTTAACTACCTGAAGAACAAGGACCCTGTCTAAACTCCCTCCAGTCTCATTGTTGAGCCACCTACTCCCTGTACTATCTCAAGTAAAGGGAGCAAGAAAGTATGTGTCTACAATATCACTGCCAGCATAGCCTTTAATTTAATATTCTATTTTTGGTGGCTCTAAGAGAGCTAGCCAGGAAATTCATCAGCGTCACCCCCTCACCACTCTGTAACCTATACATCTTTTTTCTTTCCCCTACATGTAAAAGTCACCTGAACTACTATTCTTTTCTCTGAATCTGTGCATAAACGCCCACTTTTCCCAATTTACAATAATATCTTTGTCCACTAGGTGGCAGTCTTGTCCTTCAGGACTTTTGAAGCCTTTTCCTAGCCTGTAATACACCCTTACTATTTTATTTCTTTTTTGAGTCCTTAGGCATGCTCTTAAAGTATAGCCCACAACATCTTGTTTACTTGGGGTAAACCTCAACACCCACCTAGAAGCCTAATTATCTTTCCTTACTTTCACTCCATTATTCAGGGTTACTTACCTAATGTAGCCTGCTCCAACTGATTGTGCTCCAACTGATTGTTCTTCTACTGCTCCTTTCCTCTCTCTGTTCTCTACTGACTTCATTTGCCCTGTGGGCTCACTCCGCTCCCCTACCCTGCCCCCATATCCCACCCGCCCTCAGTGCTCCTACATTTATACATCTAAACCACATCCTCTCCCTCTACAGACCAATCACAACTACCTCCTCATTAACCTATTTAACTACTTACACCACTCTCTTTAACCACCCCTAGTATAACTTTTCCCTCCAAATAATATCAGTAAAGCTCATAAATTAAGATGTATACATTTACTCCCCAAATCCAACTAAAGCTTCTAATCTTTCTTATACTCCTACCATCCCTATCAACAGCCTATTTAATAACCTCCTATGAGCAGCCAAACTATTTACAACTAAATCTCCCTAAAAAGCAAACAAGCATTATACCTCAAACTAACTCCCCCGAGCACATAAATATAACATCTCAACCTAGCTATTTCCCTCCCAAATATCACAGACTGACCCATATCAAATATAACTACCTAAAACCCCGAAAACCTCTCAATCACTACTGTAACCTTCATCATCCCTTAAACATACTTTTACACATCTCCTTAATAGATGGAGACATCCATCCTAACCCTGGACCATGACTTACAGTTACCACAGAGCCACATATCCCTATTCCCACCTCGCCTACTATCCCATCTAAATCTCTTAACTCCCTTTTTATCGCCCACCTAAACATTCACAGCATAAATAATAAAATTGCCCATCTCCATGCTCTCCTGGATTTTCATTCCTTTGATATCCTTTGCTTAACTGAAACTTGGCTAAAACACACTACTCAAGATACTGAAATCATTCCACCAGGATACAACATCTTAAGACATGACCGCAAAGCAAAAAAAGGAGGGGGAGTGGCTATTCTCTATAGAGAAGGGCTACAAGTATCAATACTAAACCTCAGTGCCTCTCCAGAAAGCAATGTAGAAATGATCGGCACTAAAATAAATACAGATTAATTCCAACAAATCACTAAATATAGTTTGTATCTACCTGCCCCCTGGGAACAATACCAGCACCCTAGAAGGTATCCTTGCTGAGTTCTCTTCAAATGTTCCCCAAGAGACAATAATTCTAGGTGACTTTAATATTGACTGGAAGTGCTGCTTTACTGAAATGCCAACTTTCCATATTAACCTTCATGTCTTCTCACAAACAATCCACTCCCCCACCAGAATAAATAAACCCAACAATAAAGAGTCCATCCTAGACTGGATTCTCATTAACAATCACCATCAACACTACAAAGTAGGAACCCTCCCAGATGATCTAAGTGATCATTCTCTCACTTACATAATCAGGCAAAAGTCTAGCATTCCGTACCCTACCATATATAGAACAATAAGAAGCAAAATAATTTCAACCCTGGTCACTTCCAACCTGAACTAAAAGCATGCAATTGGTCACCCACAAAACATCTCCCACTTGATGAGGCTGTTAACTACTTTAACCTAAAATTCTTAACAATTCTTGACCACCATGCACCAAAGAGATCTATCACAATTAAATCTAAACCTGCCCCATGGTTTACTAGTGAAACCAGGAAAAAATACATCATAGAAACACAGTCTGGGCACAGTGGAGATCAACAAAAAAATCCCACAGACCAACAAAAGGTCAGACAAATAAGAAATGAAACAAAAAAAGCTATACTTGAAGTTAAAAAAAACTTTTACTGCCATCTCCAGCAAACTAGCCACAATAATCCACAAAAGTTCTGGTTCAGCATTAACAGCTTACTTCTTCCAGGACATTCCACTACACCACCCCCTACTGGGGCAAATCCTGACAATCCACAGCAAACTGCAAATGCTTTTAATTCCTACTTCACAGACACCATCCAATCGCTAGCTAATCAACTTACAGCTGATGGCTCTGCTCTTCCTACCTTTCCTGATAACTCTCTTCCAATACTCCACTTGCAACCAGTCCCAACCTCCCTCATCTGCAACCTTTTACACAAGCTAAAACCATCTACCCCATCAGCTGACCAGCTACCTGCTGAATCTGCAAAAAGCAGCCATAGCTATAGCATACCTCATATCACTGTTGATAAATAGAACCATACAAGAAAGCACCATTCCAGCCATTTGGAAAATCTCTCACATTATTCCCCTACACAAAGGTGGAAATTCCATAGAATATTCTAACTACCGTCCCATAGCACTACTCTCCCCCTTGGCAAAAATAATGGAAAAGTGCATCCATAGACATTTACTAGATCATCTACTTCAGAATAATCTTCTAGCTAAGTGTCAGCATGGCTTCAGACCCTTCCATAGCACAACTACTGCTCTCTTATCCTTCACCGACTGCATCAATTCTAACCATAATAACAATGTACTCTCTTCGGCACTTTTCATCGACCTTTCCAAGGCATTTGACATGGTCAACCATGATCTACTTATTAATATACTAAAATCTTTTTCTCTCGATACAATGGCTACTAAATGGTTCCAGTCCTACTTAGACAATAGACAACAGGCTGTCCTATGGGACAACAACCTATCATCCCATCTCCCTGTTACCTTAGGTGTTCCCCGGGGCTCCATATTAGGCCCCCTCCTTTTCACAATATTTATCAACGACCTAAACCAAGCTATTCCTCAAGCTAACTACATACAATATGCAGACGATTCAACAATAATCTGCTCAGCTAAATCTCAATCCCAACTAAAGACTCTAACCAAAAAATGTTTAGTATAACAGAAAACTGGTTTCTACAACGCTGCCTCCTCTTGAACCCCCCAAAAACAAACTCTTGTTCTTTACTCCTACCAGGAAGTCACTCCCACTCACTTTCTCAATCTCATCCAACAATAGCATACTCATATCTCCTGATGTAACAACTAAACTTTTAGGGGTTACTATTGATAACAATCTGAACTTTGATACCCACATCAACAATACCATAAAAACTGTTAACAAGAAACTAGGATCTCTTTACAGGATTAAACCCTTTCTCTCCCCACTAGCTAGAACCACTATTGCCCACTCCCACCTTATCTCCACACTTCTCTATGCTTCTTCCATATATACAAACCTGTCAAAATCTAACCTAAACAAGCTGACCAACTCATATAACAACATTGCCAGATTTGCCACTGCTTCTCCCTTCAGGACCGATCACTGCTATAACCTGAAACAATTAGGTTGGCTAGAGCTCCAGAATCAGATTCACTATAACCAACTCACCATTGCCCAAAATACCCTCTACCAAGCCACTAATACCCCAGTTCTTTCCAGTCTCATTACCCAATATAAAAACCTCAAAACACTAAGATCGTCTAATAAACTACTTGTATCAACATGTAAATCTAAAAACATGGCAGGAGATGCCTTGTTCTCTAATGCAGTGGGAAAAAACTGGAACCAACTCCCTTACGAACTTACATCACTGTCTTCTTTTATACTTTTTAAGCACAATCTGAAACTCTATCTGAAAACCCATTGGTTATGTCCCTGTACAAATCCTGATTGATCCTATCTGCTCACCTCTCTCTCTTGCTTTAGACCTTATATCTGCTCTGACTTTTGTCAGTATCCACCTAATACCTATCCTTTACAAAGACATATCTTTCCCTTTACAGACAATTTAACTTGTATAGCCAAGTCTTTTGTAAATACAGTGTAAAATACCTCATCTAATGCTTCCAACAAATTCTGTACAAACTGTGCAAGTTGTTTTTTTTTGTTGCAATTGCTGAAACTTTAACTATGTATCTGTACCCCAACTTGTTACCTAAATTTATGTTGAAACTGTGCATATTTTTGAACTGTTGAAACTTTAAGTTTGTATCTATATAAAATAACCTTTACCTGAATAGTTGTACTAACATAACGTCCTGGAGCTTATCTCCCTGGGACTCTACTGAAAATGGACATGCATCCAGTTAGACCATCCCGGTCAACAAATGTAAAATAAATAATAAATACAATAAATGAATTCTACAACATGAGTGGATGGAATTGAATATGCTATGTATAAAGAAATGGAGTGGCAAAAAATAATTTTTGTAGAAGTTATGAATGAATGGTTAGAAATTGGAATTAAAGAGAGAGATATGTGCAGGAGTTATAACATTTATATTTAAAAAAGGAAATAAAGAGGAGATAAAACATTGGAGGTCTATAATATTGAATAATACAAATTATACATTTTTCATGAGAATAATAACAAAAAGTTTACAAAAAATGAATAGACTATATGACCAAAATGTATGCAGAAGAAAAGGAAAAGAAAGTCAAAAGTTATTATGGATAATAAGAGAAATAACTGATGATATCGTAAATAAAAATGTAGAAGTGAAGGTTATGATAGGGGGATATAAGTAAAGCCTATGATAATTCTTCTTTCGGCTTTTCCCGGTTAGGGGTTACCACAGCGGATCACCTGTCTGCTCATGATTGGCAGTGGAGTTCTACAGTGTAGAGTTGCCAGCCCGGCACACCCAACCTTCCACAGAAGACACACGCACACGCACACACACACACACACACACACACACACACACACACACACACACACACACACACACACACACACTCACCCCTAAGGCCAATTTTAGAGTGTCCAATCCTCCTACAGCATGTCTTTGGGAGGAAACCGGAGCACCCAGAGGAAACTCACGGGACCACAGGGAGGACATGCAGACTCCGCACAGAAGGCACCCCAGCCAAGGATCGAACTGGAGAACCTCTTGCTGTGAGGCAACAACGCTAACCGCTGCACCACCGTGGCCACCCAAGTAAAACCTATGATAATATTCAATATAAATCATTATGGGAAATTTTGCAGGCATATAATGTAAGCAAAAAAAATATTACAAGTAATAAAATCAGTTTATGAAAGGAACTATGTGAAACTAAATGTAAATCCTGGATTGAGGAAGAAATAAAAATAGAATGTGGAATAAAGCAGTGATGCCCAGCTAGTAGTGCAATTTTCTCATTAGCTATGAATGCAATAGTGAAGGAAATTAATAAAATGTCAAGTAACAGTGGATACAAAATAATGAAGGAGGTACAATTGCCAATAATATATAATTATGCAAATGATATTGTGCTAATTGTTAAAAATAAACTATGGATGGAAGAAGTAAATGAAAAATTAACTACAAATTAAAAAAATGGTTTAAGTATAAATAAAGAGAAAAGTAAAGGATTTGGTTTTGAAGGTATGATAAGGCGGTATTCAGTTCAATGAAAAATATATAGCTATATTAGGAATATTTGGAAGGAATGAATACAGGCAACAACAATGGGATAATGTACTCAAAGAAGTAAAGAATATGACTAATTTTTTGAAAACATTTAGATTGTCATAGAGAAAAAAGCACACTTGGACATCATTGTAATAATAAAAATTGCTTATGTTACTAACATCTATATGATTCCTATTAAGTATGAAAATGAACTAATGATGATTATATTTTCTTTTATATGGGGCTCTAGACTGAATCCAGTCAAGAGAGGGATTCTATATATGAAAGAACAGCAAGGAGGCTTGGGTTTAATAAATCTAATAGTACATGCAGCGTCTCTAATTTTACATAAAGTATTAAAAGGAATTATGAAGGAAAATAAAAACTTGATTGAAATGATACTATACTATATTATAACTACAAATAATTGTGGGAAGGAATGGAAGTAAAAAAAAGAAGTAAAAGGATTGTGAATGAAGAAATGAAATAGTACCAAAACAAAATTGTGTTATGGAAAATAAAAAAAAATATATGTGAAAAAATAGAAAGGAATGGTACTTAAATATGAAAGCATTTTATTGCTTGCATTGATCCATGGAAAGATTTAGAAATAGATAAGAAAAAATCCATAAAGATGAGATATAATAACTATAAAAGATTAAAGAATGTAATGATTTTTTATGGAGATTGTCTATTAGAAAATTGCCGGTTAAGGCAAATATGCCATACAAGAAAAAGCAAGATAGAATATGTAATAAATGTGGGGAGTTTGAGAACACTGAGCATGTGTTTTTGAAATGTGAAAGAGTTAATAACTTGTGGAAAGAAGTATGTAAACATAATAGTGTGAAAAGTTTGTTAAAACTGAGCAAATAAATATGGATATAATAGAACTTGGGTATTATGGTGCACAAAAACAGGAAGAAGTGAAGAAAATGAAGGAGTAATATTTTATATTTCATGGACTATATGGAAGAGAAACTAAATGAAATCAAATATAATGGAAAATGGACTTTGACAAAGAATCTGGAGAAAACAATGTTTTGGTTGTAGATAAAAGAGTGGGGGTATGCTTAAATTGGAGTTTATAATGCATGGAGTTTTGTAAATAGATGTAAATAATGTAAATATGTAAATAATATGTAACGTATATATTAATAAAAACCCTACTCTTCTTTTTTTGATAAGCACTGTGGGATCTTTTACAGCCATCTGAACTGCTATCAATTCAGGTGGATTCGGCCTCAGTTTAATATTTTATCCAAATGATGGCACACTCAGGAGTGCAGCATCCCACATAATGCTGCACTGCAGTGTCAGCAATGGAAAAATGAAACTGTTTACCTAGGGTGGGAATACAACCCATAGCCTTCCTATCCTCTGGCCTCAAAGACAAGTGCGCCATCTGCTGAGCCACTGACAGCCACTCACAAACTCAAAGAATCTCTAGGTATATTTATTGTAAGTTACATAAGGTTTCCAGCTGATACAGAAGTAATTAAAGTTTCCCCATAAAGATGGCATTAAGCATGACAGGCAACTTTATCAAGTTGATTGGTGTAATCACTATACGCTACAGAGGACATGGAAGCGGTCCTATAATTACCAATGAAGTGGTAGGCGGTTTTGCTGTACTACACTCTTATGCAATATCTGAAGTGAGACAGTGGGGTGAATAATCAAAAGGGGTATGCCCCTGGTAGGGAGGTAGTTCTATAATTGTTGTGAGACCAAGATTCAGTAATTATACAAAGGTGAGGTAAGCCTGAAGATTCAAAACTTTATAATTTAAATATCCAGTGTTGAGCAGAGCAATCTCAATAGAATTTGAACTGGAGTTTGCTATATGGATGTACCCAATTTTATTTTTTTTTTATTTAACATTTGTTGACTGGGAAAGTCCAACTAAGACAGAGTCTATTTTCATCAGAGCCCAGGGAGAAATTCTCCAGATATATGTCTTTGGAATGAGTTGAACATTGCCTTAAAAGGCAATGTGGGGAAGCAGAGTTTCTAGCAGGTATACAAAAGCCTTGAACCAAGAGATGTAGGTCATTCCTGGCAAATCAGGAGCATCTTTTACCATCTAGTCCCTGGCAGACACCCATACACTGGACCCACTGGAAGGAAAGAAAGTAGTTTATAAACCAATTATTTTATATGTGAATTTTGGTATTATTCAAAGAGAGGGAAGACTGTTGTACAACACTAGTGATTTGCCCTCCTTAGAGAAATAGTTGGTGAAGTCAGTTGTATGTCATTGCATCTTCTTTAGGATAGATCACCTAAGTTAATTCACTCCCATGTGGCAGATAACAAGGTTGTACTCATATTTGGAATGGTGAAGGGTCCTGAGGGGTCTTGCAGCCTCCAGATCGCAACACTAGAAAGACAGCTGACAGTAAATTTCCCCCTTATCCAGTCTGTCAAGAGCTGAGTCAATATTTCTTATGATAGTACCAACTATAAGCAGGGCTTCTTTGTTAGAAACCCGCCTGTGTGACCTTAAGTATTCAGGTCGGCAGTAATGGTGATTCCCTGTAGCAGTATGCTAGAGTGTGGGTATAGGTGAATCTCTAGATGACAGAGGTCTTCTGAGTAGGTCCCTGTGAGGCTTAAGGCAAGGATTTCTTGACTACATCAGCATAAGCAGGTGGAGAGGTATGCAACTATTTAGTGGTGGAAGGTGAGAGACATGCCTCCAGACCATGTAAGTAGATGCCTGTCTCATAGCTACACCTGAAAGAATCTAGCTACAGTGAGTTCCTACACTGTCTCAGTATGCCAAGTGCTAAAAGACTGCTCAAGTCAAAGGTAAGATTAGCTTATAGCTCCAGGGTGACAGATGTTTGTCAGATTTAGTTGAATCAGGGTCCTGATAAGTAAGTTAAGTTTATAAGAGCACAGATAGGAATTAATGGAGGTTCACAGGTGTGTACTAGGCGAATGACCACTGGGGTCTTTTTAACCCTACCCATACATCATAAATCTGACAAG